>NC_052353.1:63404469-63409844 GCF_009727055.1 Benincasa hispida
TGGAAGCAACCTTGCGTTCATTACGTTCGTCCCTGTTTCACCATAGAGATGTGGGAACGTGGCCGATCACCGAGAGGTGTACGCCAAGGGAAAAGCGGAATAGTACTTATATCTTTAACACAATTAAGGAACTTGTGCTGTTTATATTAGTTATCTTTTCTCTTTCTGATTCACACAAAAGACTTGTCACCGTATTACACGATCTTTGTATAATCTTCACAGCCAGCCTTGATCTCAATATCTTGTATCATGAAACCTGTATCTTGTATCATCTTAGCTTAGATTTACTTTATCACAATTTATTTTATTATCAAATTTTTACCGCTTTACTTTACTTTATCACATGTTTAATTACTTGTACACAAAATTCTTTTATAAATTGAAAAGTCCCTGGTCGCATATATAACAAACATGACACAATGACCTCAAATAGTCCCTGTGTTTGACCTCGGACCACACCAAGAAACTTGTGGTGAAATTATACTTTGTTTCAACGCAAGAAAATTTGTAACAACGCACAACATACTACAAGAACATTCATTAATAACGCATATCTAGAAGTAGTATTGCATATCATCGTATAAAATCTACGTAATTGGCGATCAGGCTGTCTTTGTTCCCTTATTCTTTGTGTGATGACGCAAAACAATGGGTAAGCTCACTGGAGCCTGGTGAAATCACCACTTGGGAGAAGTTGGTGGAGAAATTTATGCAAAAATACTTCCCACCTACCACCAACGCGAGAAGGCGTCGAGAGATTATGAACTTTGAACAAGAAAAAGCTGAGACTTTAAGCACCGCATGGAAAGGGATTGATAAAAAAATTCCCAAATCATGGACTACCACTAACTATCCAGATGGAGACTTTTTATGGTGGATTGAATAGAGCATCGCAGATGGCAGCCGACATAGTGGCAGTTGGTGGAATTATGGATAAATCTTACACTAAGGCCAAAGAGATATTAGACCGCATTGCTAAGCACAACATAGAATGGGTGGACAATACATATGATGGAAGAGCTGATAAGAAGAAGAGATCTCAGAATGTTAATTCTATCGATTCCAACGCAATAGTCACACTTTCTGCACAAGTGGCTATGATGACCAGCCTTTTGCAGAACATATCGCTAGGAAACGCATCAAATCAGCAGAAGGTGAATCAGGTAAAAGCGTTCGGACAGCCTATGGTTAGCTGTGTGGGCTATAGAGATCCTCATTCTTATGCTGATTGCCCACAAAACCCACAGTCAATATGCTTCATTAAAAACAACCCATTTTCCAATACATATAATCCTTGATGAAGAAACCATCCACATTTTTCTTGGACAGAAGGAAATCAATAGGAGCACCACCCGGGGGCAAATAAATAGCAAAGGTAAGGACCGCCGCCTGTATTTCAACCAACGCATCAGCCACATCAACAGTCCTTTAATAGAGGAGAATAGGCGTCGAGCTCAGGATCTCTGCTTGAGAACCTATTAAAGGAGTACATAGCCCAGAATGATGCGTTGCTGAAAATCTAGGCGTCGTCTATCAGAAACCTGAAAAATACAGGTAGGGCATATAGCGAGCGAGTTGAAGAACAGGCAGCCTGGAGTTTTGCCTAGCAATACTGAATCTCCTGGGAACAACAATGGAAAAGAGCAATGCCATGCGATGACGTTGTAAAGTGGAAAAGCTCTTAAAGAAAGAAGAATGAATCCAAGAAACATCAGTCCTTTAAAAGAATGCAACACACGTTCAATGGCAATAGAAGATCAAGAAGAAAGAACACTTAAGACCACAAGCCATTTAGAATCAAGTACGTCTAACGTGGGAAAACCTGCAGTACCGCTGAATGCACCATTCCCTAGACGTCTGATGAAGAAGAATGATGAACAACAATTCAAGCGCTTTCTTGAGCTTCTGAGGCAATTGCATATCAATATTCCACTTATAGAGGCCTTGGAGAAAATGCCAAAATATGTAAAAAATTTTAAGGACATTTTGACGAAGAAAAGAAGAGTCAGCGAAACAGAAGTAATCGCGCTAACGCAGGAGTGCAACGCGTTAGTAAGCAACAGTCTACCCAAGAAACAGAAGGACCCTGGGAGCTTCATAGTTCCTTGCTCGATCTGAGGGTTGGATGTAGGACATGCATTGTGCGATTTGGGAGCCAACATTAATCTCATGTCACTCTCAATCTTTAAGAAACTGGAAACTGGTGAAGCACAACCTACTTCTGTTACTCTTCGACTTGCTGACACAATCAAGTACCCAGAAGGAAAAATTGAAGACGTTCTGGTAAAGGTTGACAACTTCATATTCCTAGCAGATTTTATCATCTTGGACTATGAAGCAGATAAGAAGGTACCAACTATCCTTGGACGCCCCTTTCTAGCTACTGGGAAAGTTTGAATAGACGAGCATAAAGGCGAATTGACTATGCGCGTAGACAATCAAGAGGTGAAGTTTAATGTGTTAAACGCATTAAAGTTCCCGGACAGTGAAGAATGTCAATTGAACAGTATAGAGTTTCCTGAAGAAGAAGTATCCATGTGTGTGAGGTCCTCGCGTTGGAGAAGAACATGAAAGAACTAGAGCCGCCAAGTTTGAGTGGGCGACGAATGAAACCAACACATCCATCACTAGAGGAACCACTAGAACTCGAGTTACCTAGTCACCTGAAATATGCCTTCCTTGGAACAAACAAAACTTTACCTGTGATCATTTTCGCGAATCTTACTGAGCCTAATGGGCACTCTCTCTTGTAGATGCTGAAAAAGCACATGCGTGCAATAGGATGGACGCTAGCGGATATCCGTGGCATCAGCCCATCTTATTGCATGCATAAGATCAGGCTAGAAGAAGGGAAGTCGAGATCGATTAACCCTCAAAGAAGGTTGAACCCCATAATGAAGGAAGTGGTCAAGAAAGAAATCCTAAAATGCCTGGACGTGGGAGTGATCTATCCTCTATTCGACAGTAGTTGGGTAAGCCTAGTCCAATGCGTTCCCAAGAAAGGGGGAACAACTATGATAGTCAATAGCAATAATGAACTCATACCTTCGAGGACTGTCATGGGCTGGCGCGTCTGTATGGATTACAAGAAGCTCAACGCGGCAACTAATAAATACCACTTCCCCCTTCCTTTCATTGACCAAATGCTTGATAGACTTGCTGGCAAAGAATTTTATTGCTTTCTTGATAGATACCCTGGTTATAACCAGATTTTGATTGACCCAGAAGATCAGAAGAAGACAACATTTACCTGTCCCTTTGGAACATTCGCGTTTAGATGCATGCCCTTTGGACTGTGTAACGCACCTAGAACATTCCAAAGGTGTATGATGGCTATCTTCTCTAACTTCTTAGAAAAGACTGTTGAAGTCTTCATGGACGATTTCTTAGTCTTTGGAGATTCATTCCAATCATGCCTAGATAATTTGGAGGTCGTCCTTGCTTGATGCGAAGAAACAAACCTTGTGTTGAATTGGGAAAAATGTCACTTTATGGTGACTGAAGGAATTGTCTTAGGCCACAAAGTATCTAACGCTGGGTCGGAAGTAGATGAAGCCAAGATAGATGTCATAGCTAAACTTCCACCACCATCAAATGTTAAAGGTCTACGAAGTTTTCTAGGGCATGTTGGCTTCTATTGAAGGTTCGTTAGAGGATTTTATCAAATTGTGTGACCTCTGAGCGCATTACTAGAGGCGAACCAACCCTACGATTTTAATGAAGACTATAGTGATGCGTTTGAAACGTTGAAATATGCGTTTACTACAGCTCTGGTACTAAGCGCACTAGATTGGACGCAACGCTTTATTCTCATGTGCGGCACGAGTAATGTTGCAATAGGAACAATGTTAGGACAGAAGAAAGGAAATTTGATACATCCCATCTCTTACGCGTCTAAGACACTGAATGACTCTCAGGAACACTACACAACCACTGAAAAAGAAATGTTGGTTGTAGTGTTTGGCATCGAGAAGTTTAGATCTTATTTAGTTGGTACATCAACCATCATTTACACAAAGTTTAGATCTTATTTAGTTGGTACATCAACCATCGAGAAGTTTAGATCTTATTTAGTTGGCATCGAGAAGTTTAGATCTTATTTAGTTGGTACATAAAATTCCTAATGAGTAAGAAGAACACGAAGCCAAGATTAATAAGATGGGTGCTACTGTTATAGGAATTTGATATTGATATTCAGGACAGAAAGGGAACCGAGAATCAGGTGGCTAACCATCTGTCCAGGTTAGAAAATCAAGAAATGCAAGATCAAGAAAGTGAAATCAATGACGCATTTCCTGATGAAAGCTTGTTCAGAGTTGAAGGCAGGGAACCTTGGTACGCGGACATAGTTAATTACTTAACTACCAAGAAATTCCTTGGGAACTTCAACTTTCAGCAAAAGAAACGATTAGTACATGATAGCAAATTTTATTTTTTGGGAAGAACCATTTCACTATAAACAAGGCCCTGACTCCATAATGTGTTGATGCGTTTCAGAGGAGGAGACACAACGCATCTTGGCTGAGTGTCATGACTCTCCTTACGGAGGGCATTTCGGTGGGCAAAGAATCGCTGCGAAGATCCTTCAAAGCGGATACTTCTAGCCCACTCTCTTCAAAGACGTGAGGGAGTTTTTTCATAAATGTGACCCCTACCAACGCACCAGGAATATCTCATCAAGGGACGCAATGGCCTTGAACAATATTCTCGAAGTTGAGCTGTTTGATGTTTGGGGCATTGATTTTATGGGACCTTTTCCCCTGTCCTACGACCAACAATATATCCTGCTTGCAGTAGACTATGTATCAAAGTGGGTAGAAGTAGTAGCTTGTGCCAGAAATGATGCGTTCACTATTTCTAAGTTTCTTACCAGGAACATCTTCACACGCTTTGGAACACCAAGAGGCCTGATAAGTGACGAAGGTACGCATTTCATTAATCGCATCATTTCTAAATTACTTGCCAAATATAATGTTAGGCACAAGATTGCTACCTCTTACCACCCATAAACAAACGGTCAAGTTGAGGTATCCAATAGGGAAATAAAATCTATCATGGTGAAAGTTGTCAACACATCACTGAAAGATTGGGCACATAGGCTGGATGAAGTGCTCTGGGCCTACAAGACTGCCTACAAGACCCTCATAGGTATGTCTCCATACTCTCTAGTATTTGGAAAAGCTTGTCACTTACCCCTAGAGTTGGAGCACAAGGCTTTTTGGGCAATTAAGAAGCTAAATTTGAACTTGGACGCAACGGGCGCTCAATGCAAACTTCAGCCCAATGAGCTTGAGGAGTGGCGATTGAACGCATACGAGAACAACAAGCTCTACAAAGAGAAGACAAAACATTGGCACGACCAACGTATTAGTAAG
>NC_052353.1:63410595-63428494 GCF_009727055.1 Benincasa hispida
TCTCTCCTCTGCTTATAAAAAGACCAAAACGCTTCGTTTTCTTCTTCTTCCTCACTACCTTTGAGCCCTCCGTGAAAAAGAAAAAGAAAACCCTAGTCCTCTCGTTTTCCCTCACCGCCGATCTGTTCAAGCCCTCTCCGGCCATAATGTTGTATGCATCTAATAGTTAGAACCAAATGATGAGCTTCGAAAACAACTCGCCGGTAAGTTTTTTCTCCTCCTCGTCTATTTCGACTTCGCCTCCCCCAAGCCCTCAAAAAACCTCAAAAGCCTCTGTCCAAATCAAACCTATGCATGGCGGAGCAACCTCCACCTCCCAGCGATCGTCTCGGTCAAAGCCTACCACAACACCCACAAAACCTCCTTCTAAAACCACCAAAGCCATCGCAACCCTTCCTTCTAAGACTCCTTAACCAAAACCCAAACCTACCATAACACCTATAAAACTTCCTTCTAAAACCACCAAAGCCATCACAACCCTTCCTTCTAAGACTCCTCAACCAAAACCCAAAGCTACCCCTAAGCCAAAACCCAAAAACCCTCCAAAACCAAGGCAACGTCTGTCATCTACGGCTGCCAACAAGCCATCACCAATCCTGCCCCACCACCATTCATTCCTAACATAACTCTGGTGGGTGAAACGTATGAGCCCATTCTAGCCTACCTTCATAACGCCCCATCACCAGCCGTGCGTTCACCTCCTCCACTTTCAATCCAACCCTTGGCCACAATCTACCCAGTTGAAACAGAGGCGTCTAGCCAACCACCGCATTCACCCATCGTCATCTCATCCCCTGGGTTGCCTCATACCCAATTAAACACCCCTTCATTTACTCCACCTAGGCTCAACTCTCTCGTGTCAGAGCGTAACCTTGAAGAGTTAGCGGAATTGGCTCGACTAGGCGAGCAAGAAGTGTTTGGTGCTATTTTGGCAAGCCTTAATCAAGGCCAAGAGGAAGAGCAAGTGATGCGTTCCAACCCACCTAACGCATCACTTGAAATAGACGAAGCAGAGCACTACGCAATGATGCTCGAGGCAGAATTAGAAGAAGAAGATGAAGAAGAAGAAGAAAGAAGATTTGGCCCTGACGCATCTCAAACACGCTAAACTAACGCGAATGAAGGGCCCTCAAAAGAAAAGAGAGTGTCAAGAAAGAGAAAATTAATCTTGGAGGAAAAAGATGAGCAATCAGCATCCGGTCCTGTGGATGCAATGCGTGGGAGTTGCTCAAGGCACGACGCGTTAGAGAAGGACTTGGAAGATTATCAGCCCGCAAGGCAAGGGCGAAAGAAGACAGCTCTCCAAAGGGAATTGGAGAATGAATTGAGAAAGCTAGCAAGGGAAGCAAAAGAGCTGTCTCTTATACACATCTAGATGTGTATAAGAGACAGGTGTCAAGAAAGAGAAAATTAATCTTGGAGGAAAAAGATGAGCAATCAGCATCCGGTCCTGTGGATGCAATGCGTGGGAGTTGCTCAAGGCACGACGCGTTAGAGAAGGACTTGGAAGAGTATCAGCCTGGAACGGACGGGCGAAGTAAGACAGCTCTCCAAAGGGAATTGGAGAATGAATTGAGATAGCTGGCACGGGAAGCCAAGGAACACGCGGCGGGCAAACACAAGGTAACCGACGTGTTACCTAAGAAGACCACGGGAAGAAAGCACCAGTTCAATGATATCCTTGTAGAGAAAGGCTTCTTTCCCAAGCGTAACCCACTGCCAGTATACATAAGAGAAACAATAAACGCAATGGGTTGGGGTCAGTTCTACATTGGGCACACAAGAATTTGGCACAACCTTGTCCACCAGTTCTACAACAGTGAGTTTAACATGGAGAAGAATAAAGCATTTGTTGATAAGGTATTGGTGTGTTTATCATCCAATAAGATCAACGAAGTGTTCAACATCGCTAGTAATCCAGACACAGAAGGTAATCGCATCTTAGAGGAACCAATGCCGAGCCAACTTGAAGATGCGCTAAGAGTGGTAGCCAAGCCTGGAAGCAAGTGGCAAACATCTAGAAATGGAGCAAAGATGCTAGCTTCCAAGAACTTAAACCCAGACGCAAATCTATGTTCCATGGCTGATTTATGCATTGTATGAACATGGGGGCATCCCTTTGGGGGATGATCATGAAGAGATCGACAGTCTGATGGACATCAAGTTAATCAGGCGTTTACTTCGTGGTTCACCGCATCAGCCTGCCTTACCTCCCAACGAAGTGGCATCCAGACCTTAATCATCTAAACTCGCCCTCAAAAGAAGATGCGTCCAGATAGTTGAACATAGCGATAAAGCTTCAGAGCATGAAGATTACGAAGTAGAGTTTGAACTTACAGATGAAGAAGCGCGCCAGCCTTAAACCTCACTCTCCATGACTCACCAGTGGCCCCGTCAGAAGGGAGTCTTGATCAAATGCATCAAGAACCTACTGATATAGATCAAGACATCCCTTGTTCCCTTCCTTCGCCCTCACCAAGACCAATTCCAAATTTTGTGCCTCCTCCAACCATCTTTGAACCAACTAGGTTAGGATCGAGTAACGTTGTAAATTTTGAAGACCCAGTTAGAAGAAGTGAAGAACCAACACCACCTCAATGCAGCACTGACCTTGAAGAGTTGAAAACTTTCATCAGTGATCAACTCAGACCATTGGCCGCGTCCATCGAAGGTCTTCAGCAACAAAATCGAATTCTAAGAGATTACCTAAGGCAGCAAACAAGAAGGATGCAAGACCAATTTGTTTGTACAACGCAATACATCAATCAGGTATTGGTTGGAATGTTTGCTCTGCCTCCACTACCTGCTCATCTTAGAAACCCTTTGCACTTTATGGATGAAGACCCTGCAGAAGAATGCATGGATGATGCACCAACATAATGAAGTTTTGGGGTGTTGGTTATTTTATATTTTGATTTATTTGATGATCTTTTGTATTTGTTTGACTTGCTTGTTTATTTCATGTTATTCTATGAAAATGAGTGAGAAATTTCTATCATTTTTTTTCTTGCATTTGATCTTAGCATACCTCTTTTTTGTTCTTTAGCTATTTTCTAGTCTTGTGTTTTGCCTTATCTCAATGATATCAACAATATGAAATCTATAAGTATAGAGTAAGCGTAGGGAAAATCAACAAGGCCTGAACTTATCTAAAAAGACTATATGGTTTCTTTCTAACACATGCAAGCTTTAAATCAAAACTCCTTTAGGACTCTCAAAGCCTTTTCGAAATTTTGTTTCTCTTTTAGTAATGAGGATTTAGCTCATCTCCAAATTTGGCGAGGAGCGAATCTGAGTTTAGACGCATCAAACGAGTACATCATAAAGAAAGGGAACAAAATAGAAACATGTTAAATGCAACTCCTCTGTCATTACTTCAAAAGAAAAACTTCAAAATGACATGAGTTAAAAAGTTGGAATAGGCACTTAGCTGTAGTTGGATGCTCGTATGACACCCATGGGGGCAAGCCAAAACGAAGTTAAGTCTCCTAGACCAATGCATCTCATAAAACTTCTCTATCTAGTTTAAGAAAGTTGTATCTTGAAACGAATGAGTATTAGATATTAGTTTAGTTGTGAAGGGTTCTCACCCGTAGTTGGATGCTCGTATGACACTCGTGGGGGTAAGTCAAAACAAAAGTGGGATACCTGGAACAATGCATGGTAATTGAAAATTCATAAATTTTTCTTTTTATCCGACATTTATCTTCAAAAGAGCATCTAACGTATTGCTGGTTTAGAAAAAAGGGGAATGTTTTAAGAAACGAAGGGAGTTATTGATAAAAGGCTTTCTGCACCTGAAACTAAACATTATTCCTTTTAGAAAAAGAGTCAATCTGCATTACATTTCCCAAACTCTTTCCTCAAGTTATAATTGAATATGATGAGAGGCGAACTCTACACACTCAAGACAAGGTAGATAACAAAGAATTATTTTGGAATGCTTGAGGACAAGCATTGTTCAAATTTGGGGGTGGTGATAACTTGTAGAAATACAAGTTATTTTTGCACTTAAGTTGGAACAACTAAGGTTTTTAATGATAAATTCTCCTCATTTTTAGAAGGAACACATGGAATTACTCAAACATTAGCAAACTCATGCAAAAGAAGTTTTATTACTAAATACTGCGGCATTAATGCATTGTATTGCAGGATTTCAACAAGAAGCTAACGCATGAGTAAGAAGTGTCGCAGGCAAAAGTTCTAACACATGGGCCATGTGTCGGAGGGAATTCAATGCAGAGAAGATTCATTGATGCAGGCTGTTTGTGTCAGATCACCACTTGCAAGTATGGGCACCTGCAGCAGGCGGTGTCTGAAAAGCTTCTGAGTGTCAGGCAGCTAACCAGAGCATAGACTTTATTGCTGCCCATCACCAAGCTGGAGATGACCAGCGCCTATAAATAGATGAAGTCCCTCCAGAGTTCAACACATAATACATATAAATTTCAAGATTCTCACCCTCACAATTAATGTAGTCATAGTTTAGATCTTTAGAAGCTGTGCTGTGGTGCTAAGATGATCAGAAGGGTTGAGAACCACCATCAACGCCGGTCAAGGAGCGAAGGAAGCCAATCTTGAGCCAAAGAGATACAAGAGATTGTACTCTGTGGCTTGACTCAGTTCCTTTCATCTCATTTATCGCTTTCATTTCATCTGATTAAATATTGCTTTTGTAAAGACAATCTGCTTCTTTATAAATTCATATATTTGATCCATCATACTTTTCCATTGTTTATTTCTTGTTTATGTTGAATGCATCTATACTTTATGCAAAACTTCATTTCAAACGCTTAAGCCATCTTTAACTTAGACTATTCGAGAGTCTAGGCTTTGCGTCCTTCTTATCCATCAAGAACTTGATGGCGAGATGGTCTGTCTATATGGTTGCCGATGTATCAACTAGATAAGCTCGAAATTTTTCAATGGCAAATACCACTACTAACATTTCCTTCTCTATAGTTTTATAGTGTTCTTGAGACTCATTAAGCGTTTTGGACGCATAGAAAATAAGATGTATAAGGTTTCCCCTCTTCTGACCCAACATCACCCCAACTGCCACATTGCTGGCATATCACATTAAGATGAAAGGTTGTGTCCAATCAGGAGCTATCAATATTGGTGCTATTATTAATGTATACCTTAGAGTTTCAAACACATGTTGGCAACTTTCATCCAATATATAGGGTCTGTTCAATTTTAACAATGCGTTCAGTGGTCGTGCAATCTGGAAAAATCCTTTAACAAATCTTCAGTAAGAACCTGTATGGCCTAGAAAGCTTATTAGGGCTTTGGCATTTTCAGGTGTGAGCAACTTTGAGGTCACATCTATCTTCTTCATCAACTTCCAACCCTAACTTAGAAACCATGTGTCCAAGCACAATAACTTTTATTACCATGAAATTGTTGGGATTGGTGTCCTAATTCTCCTAGAGTCTCGTTGTTTTGTAAAGATACACATTGTTCAATGAATAAAATAAGTGTTATTTAATTCTGGCATTTACTCATATCCAATAAACAAAGCTCCTTGGTTATGTGATATAGAAGTGGATCATGCCTTAAGTGATAACCTAAATAGGTCTGTATTATAAGGATTAAGGTGGGATAGCTAATATGGTGACACTACGGATATGACCCACTTTATAGAGGTTGTGTTGTAAACTACTATAGATGGTAGATCCTAACCATTCATATGGAGATGTGCGAGCGGGGGTGTCCTATATAAAGAGTTTGTATAAGACCTGGACCATAAGATGACTAGATTCTGTATATAATGCCATTAATACTAGAGACTTACATCTCACCTAAACGACCATAGGTGACACGACCTCAATCCTGAGTGTTTTGGGAACTTCTGCCTTTGAGAGCGGTCCTTTGATTAGTATGAGTGAGAGTTGCCAGATTGCCAACTCAACATGGCTACCTTTTTGGGGACTTGTCTGATCGGGAGCTGGGAACTCAATCTACAATATGGAATTCACTTCTTTCCCGAAGCAGGGATAAGTAAAGAGATTGCTCCCATAAGGGCTGATTCCGGGGCTTGAACATAGTGGCCACAACTTCTCTTTGGAAGAAAAGACTCAGTCATAGTAGGACTATGACTTATGTTCATTAGAGGGATCAGTAGTACTTAAGGAGATAGATGTAACTACAGAAGTATAACGGTTATTGGCCCAGCAGTACTTACGAGCAGTCTGTAAAGGGTTGTTGCACTACTCATTGGTTAAGATGGACACATAATATATCTGTGGTAAGGAGAGTTCAACTGTTGGTCTTTAGTGGAGTGCCTGGCAGTTAACGGATGGTGGATCCCGTGACTAAAGAGTTTAGTCAGTTATTCACGTATCGTTGGAGCTTCGAATTATAGGTCTATAAGGTTTCCTTGGTAGCTCAATGGATTCAGTTGAGGATCAGTTCTTGGTGTTGATTTGAAATGTTCAAATTGACAAGAGGTATTTTGATTATATATGATATAATCAGTATGATGTATAAGATACATCTAGTGGAGGATTGATGTAAATGAGATTTACATTAAATACCATGGAATAGAAAAAGAATTATGGTTTATATGTTTCATGAGATGAAATATTAAAACTATAGTTTATAAATATAGTATGATAAGTTGGTTATCATTTATATTTATAATAATATTAATTATTGGATAATTAATTCTTTTTCTTTTACCTAACCATATGAGTGGGTGGTTATTGGAGTCATGGTAACCATGAGTTTAAAAGAAAAATGGTTTTCCTATTTTGAAAAAGTTTTTCAAAACGATTGAAAATGATTTTGAGTTTTCTCTCTCGGTAAAAAAGAAACTCACGTAGTCGTCAAGTAAATTCGGATTTACTAAACGACGGCTGGGCAAGCTAACGATCATGCAGTATTTACTAAACGATCACATAGTTTTGCTAGATGATCATTGGCCAAGGTAAACGATCGTGTAGAGTCTGTAGGCGACAAACTGAGCTAAATGATCGCATAGCTTTTGCTAGAACGATCGCTTAGCTTTTTCTAAACGATTGGGCATCGACCTATACGATAGGTTCTCTGACATCTCCCACTTGCACAGTCATGTATGCGATCGGTGTTTCCTCATTCGTCTGCCTCATACCAAGTCCGAACAAAGCCTGTCCTCTAGATTCTCACACCAAGAATACCATGGTAGCCTTGTTGGTGGTGTCAAATTTAACTCGACACTGTCGAGGTTTTCTGGAGGCCGTTCGTGTGCTGTGGAGGCCATGCTGTTGTTGAGGAGTTCGTAACCGAGGCGATCATTGAGGATGAGCGCCGAAGTGTTCGTGCTATGTTCGCTGCGGTGTTGCGGTCGTGTAGATCGAGCGTTCGTGGTTACTGTTGTTCGAGTGATCAGAGTGCGCAACGGAGCGTGGAGACGCTTCTGCCATTGTACGTAGAGTTTTCCCTTTATGCATTTGAGTTTTTCATGCTATAATTTTTGTATGAATAGTGTAACCATTTGTTTGAAGTCGACTGTAAATGATTTGTTCATTCATTATCGTGATTTGGAATTATCTTTCTTTCGCTGCTCATGGAAATCTTGCTTTCAATTTCCTTCACAAATGACATTTTCCCCAATAAAGTACAAAGTTAGTTTCCTCGCATCTAGCAAGGATGGCTTCAAGGTTGTTGAGGCAGCTTGGGTGAGAATCTCCAAAGACTAAAAAGTCATCCATGAATACTTCAACAGATTGTTATAAAAAATCAGAAAAGATAGCTCTACATCTTTGAAATGTCCATGGTGCATTGCATAGTCCAAAGAGCATACATCAGAACGCAAACGTTCCAAAGGGACAAGTGAATGTTATTTTCTCTTCATCTTCTGGGATGATTAGGATCTGATTGTAGCCAGAATATCCTTCCAAAATGTAGTAGAATTCCTTCCCAACCAACCAGTCAAGCATTTGATCGATAAAGGGGAGTAGAAAATGGTCTTTCTTAGTCAATTCAATCAACTTTCAATAGTCTATGCAGATGCGCCATCTATAACAATTCTAGATGGAAATAAGTCATTGTTGCTATTGATTACCACGATTGTTTCGCGTTTCTTTGGGGCACATTGCACTAGACTGACCTAGCTGCTATAAAAAATGGGGTAGATAACCCCTACGTCAAGCCATTTGATAATCTCTTTCTTCACTATATTATTCATAATAGGATTGAGCATGTATTGAGGCTTAATTGATCCCCTTTTTCCTTCTTCCAATCTGATCTTGTGCATACAATAAGATGGGTTAATCCCTCTAATATCAGCCAGCGTCCACCCTATCGCACGTGTATGCTTCTTGAGTATTTGCAATAGAAGTTGCTCATTAGTATGAGAAAGTTCAGCTGAAATTTACCTAGTAAAGTGTTGTTATTGCCAAGGAAAGCATATTTAAGATGATCCAGAAAAGGTTTCAGCTTAAATGTTGGTGGCTCCTCTAGAGATGGGAGTATTGGTTTTGACTACCACTCATTCAGACATAGCGGCTCAACAAAGCTCATGGAGGTGTATCCGTATTTGGAGGAGTAGGTGAACGTACTCGTGAAGGAAATGATCTTTACATGGAAATGAAAGAATCCGGAGTAATTAATGAAGAAAAGATTGTAGAACCAAAAGTGGCTCTAGTCTAAGGTCAGATGAATGAATCACCGGGAGCTCATATGAAAGTTGGTTTAACTGCCCTAACTATAACGAAAGAATACTTCCATCTCCAAGTTTAACTCAGACTTAGCTCGCTTCTTTTTAGGTATAAAGCAGTGTCAAACCAAAATACCCAACAAGCATTAGCTCTCCCTAGAAAAGAGGTGATCCAGCCGCACCTTCTAGTACAACTACCTTGTTATGACTTCACTCCAGTCACTAGCCCTACCTTCGGCATCCCCCTCCTTGCGGTTAAGGTAACGACTTCGGGCATGGCCAGCTCCCATAGTGTGACGGACGGTGTGTACAAGGCTCGGGAATGAATTCACCGCCATATGACTACCGATGATAAGCCGGAGGAAGGTGAGGATGACGTCAAGTCATCATGCCCCTTATGCAATGAGCTACTTTAGCAGCTTGGCCAGTTACTCGAGATTCCCGATTATTCCATTTTCTAATGTTAGCAATGTATAGCGGTCAAATAGGATCATTTTCTGCTCGAGACCTCTTACTAGTTTTTATCACGTGGGAGTTAGAATTAATTCCCGTTTATCTACTTCTATCGATGTGGGGTGGAAAGAAACAGTTGTATTCAGCTACAAAGTTTATTTTGTATACTGCGGAAGGTTCCATTTTTTTATTAATGGGAGTTCTGGGTATCGGTTTATATGGTTCTAATGAACCAACTTTAAATTTTGAAACATCAGCTAATCAATTGTATCTATAGCACTTGAAATACTATTCTATCGGATTTCTTATTGCTTTTGCTGTCAAATCACCGATTCTACCCTTACATACATGGTTACCAGATACCCACGGAGAAGCACATTGCAGTACTTGTATGCTTCTAGCCGGAATCTTATTAAAAATAGGAGCATATGGATTGGTTCGGATCAATATGGAATTATTACTCCACGCCCATTCATCTTTTCACTCTAGTTGATAATAGTAGGCATAACTCAAATAATCTATGCAGCTTCAACATCTTCAGGTCAATGCAATTTAAAAAAAAGAATAGCTTATTCCTCCGTCTCTCATATGGGTTTCATAATTATAGGCATTGGTTCTATAAGCAATACGGGACTGAATGGAGCTATTTTACAAATAAAAAAAAAGGAAGAGTGGTTATTGAATCATTTACTGCTCTGGGTCTGCTACATCCTCTATTTTCTATTCCTTCGCTGGAAGGTCAAAATGAATTCCATTGTGGAGTCGTATACACTGCATAAAGGATGCCTGTACGGTTGTTAATCCTATCTTTTTTTTATTATCTTTGACTCATCATGATCATGATGTGAGATAGAGAAAACCATTTATTAAATCATCAGGGTAATGATGCATCAACCTTCTAGTTCTTTTTATGAGGCACAAACGGGAGAATTTCTCCGGGAAGCGGAAGAACTACTGAAGCTGCGCGAAACCATCACAAGGGTTTATGTACAAAGAACAGGCAAAACCTTATGGGTTGTATCCGAAGACATGAAAAGGGATGTACCGAAAAATACAACATTTTTGTTACCCGACCAACCATCAGGAGAAGCAAATACAACGAGCACACTAATCAGTAAGATTGATGAAGTAACGATTAATGCAAAAACAGCCAATTGGAAAGCAATAGTCATGTTTCTAATCCTCCAATCTACCAACAAAATATACCATTTGATCTCTTTACCAGCCAGCCAAAATTTTGAGAAAATGTATCAAGTAGGGATTTTACCATAAATCCATTGATTCTATATTACTTCTTACTTTTTTAATACTTTAGCATGCATGGAATTGAGGGTAGTCTTTTTTTTACTTCACAAAAAGGGGTATACTGGATCATATATATCTATATACATATAGATAGACTTATAGATTCATGCCTGATATTTGTCTATAGTATAGACAGTAATGGTAGCAACTTATATGTCAATGTTCATGTTTCAGTTTATGCTCTTACCTATTATCTGGATATATCAAGAAAGATGTACGGTCTAATGAGGCTACTACGAAATATTTACTCATGGGTGGGGCAAGTTCTTCTATTCTGGTTTATGGTTTCTCTTGGCTATATGGTTCATCAGGGGGAGAGATCGAGCTTCAAGAAATAGTAAATGGTCTTCTCAATACACAAATGTATAACTCCCCAAGAATTTCAATTGTGCTTATATTCATCATTGTAGGAATTGGGTTCAAGCTTTCCCTAGCCCCTTCTCATCAATGGACTCCTTTCTTCATGCTTTCTCCCAATGCATGGACCTCACAGCCTTGGTCCATTTCTTGGTTCTCTTCCTTAAGTAATTGGGTTGATTCAATGAGTTGACAAGATTCTGCATCATATGGGAACTTCAACGCGTTTAGAACATTCAATTTACTTCCTGATTATCCACATGTATAGTCAGTTCCCCTTTGTGCACATCAATCAAGACTTTGCTAGTAGCTAGAAATGGGCATCCAAGAATGATTAGAACGTCTCTATTAGTTTCATAGTCTAAAATAATAAAGTCTACCGGAAAGATGAGCTTTTCAACTTTTACTAGCACATCTTCAATCTTTCCTTTAGGGTAAGTGATAGATCCGTCAGTGAGTTAAAGTGTAACCGTGGTATGCATGGCTTCACCAATCCCAAGCCTCTTGAAAATTGAGAAGGGCGTCAGGTCGATACTAGCTCCCAAATCACATCGTCTGAATGCTGTAACTTTATGTAGTATAAACATGATCAAGTTGACAGTATATAGCCTAAATGGTCTAATAAGTATATGGATGAAATTGGGTATCTCATCCTGGTAACACTATGGGATGCGGCTCACTCTGTAGTTGTTACAAGAAGTTGTAAGGTGCTACAAACAATGTGATCTACAAATCATTCATGTTGAGTCATGAGAGTGGGGACATCCTATGCAATGAGTTTGCATATAGACTGAACCACGAAAATAGTCACTTTTCTTTATAATGATCGTTTACTGTTAAAACTGACTATTCCATTTATTATATAACCTAGGTTCACTCAATCTTAATCCCGAGCTAGCTATGAACTCCTGTTTGTTTGGGATTATCCTTTGATCTGCAAACGGTGAGAGTAGTCCAACAACACTGCTCAATAAACTTAATATTTTGGAGATAAAACCGGATGAATAGCTGGGGACATAACCTTACAAGATGGAATTCACACCTACCCTATTTAGGATTAGCAAATAGATTGTTCTCTTAAGTACTGACTCTAGGTCTTGAACAATCGGGGGCCCACCTTCTCATGATAGAGAAAGGATTTGATTCATAAAGATTATGAATCAAAATTGTTCATTAGATGATCAGTAGGAACTTAAGAAACAAGATGTAGTCACAAGGGTAAAACGATATTTTTGACCTAGCTGTGATTATGAACAACCTGTGAAGGATCTACTTATTGATTATGGTTATTAAGTGGACATAATATATCTACAGTGAGGGGAGTTCAACTATGGACTATAGTGGAGTGTCCCATTAGTTAACGAATGGGGGTTAGATCGGACTAATGAGTTTAACCAATTAATCTCGAATCATTGGAGCCTATGATCTGTAGATCCGCGAGGTCTCCCTACTTGCTCATAAATGGATAAGCTTTAGGGTAGCTTGAGAAATTAATTTGAAACTTTCAAATTAAACGGAACAAGAGAATAAACATTTAAATATGATTTAAATATATAAAGATGATTATTGTGAAAAAATTAATTTAATATTTAATATTAAATTAATTAATTTTTTAAATTAATTTAAGAAAATCAAAGTTTGAATTAAAATGATTTCAAATCATTTTTTGTTTTAAAAAAGAAAATGGAAATTCGTTTGCATGGTTCACAAAATGGAAAAAAAAGTTTTCTCCATTACCATCATCTTTATGCTCACACAAAATACATTATCTTCTCTACTTTGATTCTCCAAGCATGAGCTACAAGGCATGCAGTCCATCTCTTTGCATGTTCATCTATTATATATAAAGAAGAGTGGATTTGTTGGAGAAGAAGAGAAAACAGAATTTGAGAGAAATTTTCTGAAGAAGAAGTCTTCTTTAGTCGGGCTGCTATGAGTTTTCTAGTTTCTTCACATCTTCAAGCTGTTCTTGAGTCCCATAACCCTGCCTAAAGCTTCAAGAGCATAGTAGGAAGGCTTTGAGGTGGTTCATGTTGATATCAAGTGAAGACAACAGATGAACAAACGTTTTCTTGGAGAGTTCATCAAAGGTATATTATGAAAACCCACTTTTTGAGAAGAGCATGCTTTAGTTTTTGCCAAAATTAGTGAATTTGAATGCTTATGGATCCTTGATACTTCTGCTGCATGTTGTTTAACTCTTTCACTTTATATAATGTGTATAAGCTTTTCCTGAATCAGATCTAAGTATAAATCTAACTTAGGTTCCTGGTAAGTCCAGAGTCAAACACAAGGATTTTATCACAAACTGACGCAATCTTGTGTTATTTCAGAAGCAGAAAGGGCTTACATAAATGCGGTGGAGGTTTATTTACACTATTCCCAATGCATTCATACAAGAGGGTATAGGAGTTCAAGTGAAACAAAAGGATTTTTATAACAATCACACTTAATTGCATGGAATGGAAACGGAAGTGAAATGAAAAGAAAGGGAAGAAGTTATACTGCAGAGATCAATCTCTTGTCCTCTTTGGCTTGATTCAATTGCGTGTGCAACCAACTTGGTGAAGAAATGATGAAGAATTCTCTCTCGAGCTTGGTCTTAATAACTCTCCTTGACAACGATGATAATGGTTCTTTTCCTCCTATCTCCTTCTTGCAACGACATGGAAACTACGATCTAAGTTTTATGGTTTCTCTAAGAATTGTGTCATTCTTTCTTTGGCTGCAAGTCTTCTTATTTACAGGCATTTTCCTTACCAACTTGTGACAAGACAACATTAATTTCCATCTCCTGGTCAGCCGCTTGCCAGTTCAAATATTTTTCAGACGCTGATAGTCAGATGCCCATACTTGCAAGTAGTGATTTGACAAAAAAAGCGCAAGCCAATGTATCTTTTTTGCGTTGGACAACTTCGGACACATGCCCTTGCATTAGCTTGGCTTGCAACACCTAGTGAATTTTCTTGAAATTCTGTAATAAGATGCTTTAGTGAAGCAGTTTTAACAAAAAGTATGCTTTTGCAAGGTGATGTGTTTGAAGAATTCCATATATTTTCCCTTAAGATGAATGTGTTTTTATCATCAAGAATCCTAATTATTCCAACTCTTAAAAGATAATAACTTGTATTTCTAAAATTTATCATATATCCTTCAAAAACTTCACGTAACTCGACATTTGTTCTAACGCTTCAATGAGAGGAATATTGATGTGTAACTACTTAAGAACATCAAAGAAGAATTTAAACTAATTTTCTTCATTCTTTTGTAGGTGTCGAGGGAAAGGTGCATTCAGATGCACATTAGGTTCCCCTATGGCAGATGTATTTGGTTAAGAATGGTTATCAAAGCCAGGTGCTCTTTCTAGTTGAACTTATTCAGATGTCGTAGTTGCTTGAGTTATATCTGTAGCGTTGAAGGATGATTCTCTTTTCTTAGGTTTCTTCTTGTCTCTTCCACTAGTGGTCTACCACTATGTAATGTCACTGCTTGAAAATGTTCCTTTCCATTATTTTGTCTGGGTGCTTCAATGTTGCTAGGCAGTGATCCATGCGGTCGACTCTTCAGCTCACTAGCAATTTTCCCAACTTGCATCTCCAGATTTTTTATTGATGATGCTTGACTTTTTAACAATGCATCATGTTGGGCTATGTATTATTTTAATAGGTTTTCAAACGGAGAAGATGAACTCGACATATGGTCTCCTCTATTGAAAGACCGTCGTTATGGTCATTGTTGTATGAGTTGGAATCCAGGCGGCGGTCATTAATTATGTCGTTGATGCGTTCCAGACTTGTTTTGATCCTGTTGGTGACTGCCCTAAGAAATGGTTGGATAGTTTTTCCATTTAGGGTTTTATGTATTAGAGAATGGGTTGTTCTTCATGAAACAAACTGATTTCAGATTTTGGGGGTAATCACTGTAGGTATGCGGCTCTCCACAACGCATACAGCTTACCATAGGTTGTCTGAGTGTGAGATATGTTGTACGTTTTGCATATGCACTGCATTGTTCATTGTTAAGTTTTTCAGTAAGTTTGTCATTGTAGCCATTTGTGCTGAAAGATTAGCTATAGCATTGGTGTCGATTACACCCTATTGTCGCCTCCTACTATTTGATATGGAATCATAAGCATCGTCAACCCACTCCATATTATGTTTGGCAATCCTATCCAAAATTTCCTTGGCTTCATTGTAAGTTTTCTCCATAAGGTCGCCTACGACGGTGATGCATTCTATACATGTGATGAAATAATAATGCTTATGGGATTTAATGCTCAGTTTTCTCTAGTCAAATCCAAGTGAAAATTTGACTAGAGTTCCTGGTGAGTCCAGGGTCGAACACAAGGATTTCTTGTAAGCGCGTGATGAAACTAAAAATATGATCTTAGCACGAGTTAAAATTTTCAAGGGGGTGGTTGAATAAGCTAACTTAAATCTAAATATACGATGGGGGTTATGTTTAAAATGAAGCAATGTGAGTTGGATAATTATGCAATAAGAGGGTTGAGAAGGATTTTTACCAACTCTTTCTAAACTACTAGATGGAATATGTGATCAAGCTATACACTAAATATTACAACTAGCCCTTCTCGATTTTCTTTGCCACATTTTCTTATCTCTAAGATGCATGTGATAGGTGTAATATGTAGAGAACGTACTTATTTCTAAGGAATGTTTTCTCTTATTTTATGAGGTTTTAATCTAAATTCTTTCAAACTCAGATTAACTTTACTTAGAATAATTTCTTAATTGATTCAAGCAACAAATATAAGCATGCATAAAATAAGTTGATCGCATGACTCCTTCAGTTATTTAGTCGTGTTACCTACATTCTTCTCAACCCATGAGGCGATTTAGCTACGCATGATGTTGATGAAAAAGACAGACAAGATATATAACAAACATGTATTCATACTGCAAATCTGATTTTGTCAATACACGAAATACAATATAATACACCAAAACAAAGGGAAAGGATTAGAGAGTCAAGCTATAGTTTGCAATGTCTTGCTTCCTCCGGCTCGTTTTATAGCTGCTTCACTTAGGCAATTGAACAGTATTATCTTCTTCTCTCCCTAGAATCCTAATTTCTCACTAAAGAATTTCTATGGAAAATTGGTAGGGGTTTCTAGCAGAATCCCTTCTCAGGGTATTTTTCTCGTCTCGCATCATGTATATTATGATGTATATATCTTCAGCATGGCATTTATAGGGGTATTTATAGGCGTTCGCGAGCACTTCTTTTCTCTAACTCATGATTGTGTTGATGGGGTGCATTAAATTCTATATCCTGCCGCGTCGTCTGCAACTTGTCAGGGGTTCATTAAATCTTCAACAAAGTTTTTCTGTCGGCCACCAACACAACTTGTGATGTGACACCCACTGCCCATGTCATGTCATACCTCAATGCTTGCAGCTTATGCGATCATCTTTCCTTTTCTTCTCTGGCAATTCTTGTTTTATCACATTAGTGGGTATGCAACATGCGATCACACGTTCATTAAACTGCTGAAGGATATTCTGCATAGAAGTAGTGGAATTAGTCTGAAATTTAAATATGTTATGTGTTAAAAGTATGTGATCGCATACTTCACTTTTTGTATAGATTTATTGGTAAAATTTATCTAAATTTCATGCCTTTGCCTTAGTATTTTAAATGAAAGAGATACAATAACTTTTATTTCTACAAGTTATCAGGCGGCTGCATCTACTACCATCCGGGATGGTCTATCCGATTCTCCATAGAAGGTCTCCATCTAAATAGTTAGAGGAAATCCGTGGTTAGGATAGTTTTTTACCAACCCTTTGAACCTCTCCTATGCGTCACTAAGTGTTTTAGATTCTCCTTGCTCAAAGTTCATAATCTCCGAATGCATGCCCTATTGGCCTTATTTGCACACTTAGTGAACTTTCTGATCCTACATTAAAGTGCATTAGTGATACAGTTTTCCACTTAAGAAGATACTTTTGCATGAGTTTTTCACATATATACAATTTCATGTATTTCCCTTCATCATGAGTGCATTTATATCACTTATAATTCTAATTATTCCAACTTTGAGAGAACGATAACTTGTATTTCTACAAGTTATCATACCCCCAAATTTTGAACAATGCTCATCCTCGAGCATTCCTAAAACAATTCCTTAACATACTCTCATGGTCTTAACGCACTAGCTCCACCTCTCATCATGTCTTTTAACCTCAAAGTGTTTGAGATTGGTGTTTAAAATATAAGTTTGTTCCTTTCCCGAAGAAATATATGAAGGATCCCAATGAAGAGTCCTTGAGCGGAAGCAACGGATCGTCTCAATTCTCAAAATTTTTACATAACACAATTTTACAGAGAAAAGAAAACAAATCATGCATTTAATTTAAAAAATATAATATGCATACAAAAGAAAGAATTAGGGTTCAAAAACTCTTACCTTTGAATACCTTCTTCACATAAAATCCTTTCTATGTGCAAATCATGAATGACAACCAAAAAGGCCAATTGGGACACCATCAATTGGAGACCTTGGTATTCTTTGGTGAGAATCCAGGAAGTGTGGGCTTTGGCGAAATTGGATTGAGGGGGAAAGGAGAAAAGATTAGAGAAGAGAGGATGAAAGGAGGGATGTCTTTTTCTTTTTCTTCTTAGAATACCAACCTCTCTGTGTTGCAGGAGGAAGAAGAAGAAGGCATATCCTCTGCTAATCACCCACATCAAACGTGGGTGGTGAGAAAATTAGGGAGGAAAGTTAATTCCCTCCCAATAATCAAATATTAAATATATGGATACTATTATGAATCTATTCCCTGTTTTTTAGTTTTTTATTTGTGATTCATTAGTTAATCCAGCCTACCCTCTGTATGGAGCTTTCGCGGTGGTTGGAATAAAGACACATTTGATCCCATCTCTCTTAGCGAGGGAATTAATCATTTTTTTGAAGTTTAAGGGCGGGGTTTTCTTTCTTAATCCGAGAGGATTGAATCTGTACTCCCTCATAAACCTTGATTCTTCCTCTTTCTGATACTTCGTCTGCATCATTAGTTCAAAACCTTGATTCGGTTAACCACGTAAGACAGCCCAAAGTGTTTCCTTCTATTGGATTTCTTGTGTTCCTTGTTCATCATATCATGAAAGAGCGCAGTCATG
>NC_052353.1:63428500-63457299 GCF_009727055.1 Benincasa hispida
AGGTAACAAGCTGGGCCTTCCAATGCCATACCCGCCCCCCAACCCGCCGTTGCCCCAGCAGTTTAAGCTCGACCAGCATCCGGGGAAGATGTTTCAGGGCTGGCTTTACCGTTTCCCGATCGGAGATCCATGGATCACAAGTGGCACGAACTGACCTCCTACTTCTATAGATGGCATGAACTTGCAATCTGCCCCATGTCCGCTCTTCTCCGCCCGAAACCCAAGAAGAATGCAAGCTTGTAAATGATAGGTGTAATTACATATTCTTCCATAATCTCATCATTTCATTTTTTATTCGCAATAACTTGGGATTTAATCCCATAGAGATGATAAATCTTTTTTCCAGTTTCGCAACAACTTGGGCGAAATGGGGTTAACCAATTAAATTTTTTTAATTAATTAATTATAAAATAACTAATTTATTATACAAATATACATAACTATATGTTACATCATATATAACATATAATCTATAGTTTTTATATTGTATCAAATACAATATAGTCTATAGTTTCAATTTTCTCTCACCAATGGCTTTTAATATAAATCACATTTACATTAAATTTAATTATATGAATCCAATCCATATAATTAATATTTGAATCATATTAAAATATTTATTTCCTCTCATAAATACTTAATATTATAATGTATCAAATACATTATAGTAATTATATCACATATAATTAAAATTTAATTAATTATATCATATATAATTAATTCCCTCAATTAATTTAAACAATTCAAATTAATCCAAATACTGATTCTCATTAAATCTCGTTGAGCTACTGAGTGACCTTATGGACCAATAGCTTGACGCTTTAATGGTACGTGAATAATTAATTACACTCTTTAATTAAATTATTCATCATCCGTTAATTGTCAGGCACTCCGTTAAAGATCGACAGCTGCACTCTTCACACTATAGATATATTTCTGTGTCCATTGGATATAACCAATCAATAGTACAATGACCTTTCACAAATTGCTTGTAAGTACAACTGGGCCAAAAATAACGTTTTGCCCCTATAGTTACATTTAACTTCTTAAGTACCACTAATTCCTCTAATGAACAATAAATCATAGTCCAACTATGATCAAAACCCTCACGGGCCAGGAAAGGGTGTGGCGCCACATTGTTCAAGCCCTGAAATCAACCCTTAAGGGAATAATTTATCTACTTGCCCTAACATTGGGGAAGGAGTGTATCTTGTGTAGCTGTGTTCCCAGTTTCCCAATCAAACAAATCCCCAAAATGGTAGGCTTGTTGAGTCAGCGATCTGGCCACTCTCACTCATACAAATCAAAGGACTGCCTTCAAAGGTAGGAATTCACAACTCTCTCAGGATTCAGGTCATGTTACCTATGGCCATCCTGGTGAAATTTAAGTCTCTATTATGAATGACATTATATTATGAGACTAAATATTTCGTGGTCCGGCCTTATACAAACTCCTTTGTATAGAATAGCCCCACTCACATGTCTCCACATGAATGATCAAGATCGAATCATTTGTAGCTGTTTACAATAATTGTAACATTTACAAAGTGGGTCATACTTGTAGTGTCACAAGGATAAGGTTGATCCAACCTTTTCCATCTACTACAGACCATTTAGGTTATCACTTAAACATGATCCACTCGTATGTCTCTACATATATGTTTAAGCTACAAAATAACCCTAGATGTTAGTTTATTGGTTTGTGGTTAATGCAACTAATTTTAAAATAAAACATCACATATTTTATTGAATAAATAAAATGTTTGTATATTACAATTACAAACTATAGACTCTACAAGATTTAGGGTATCAACCCCAACCATATATACTCGATCTCTCATGCGGCAAGCACATCCTTCAAAAATTATTTTCCTTTTAAAACATTTCCATCTTTCAAGTTCAGTAATGCGTTGGAAGGTTTTCTCGTTACAAAAATCCTTTCATTTTTTTTTAATTTCTTAGATTACCCATGCATCGATTCTGGTAACTCACATTCGTTTTAACTTGCCCCTACGAATGCCATGCAGGCATCCAACTACGAGCAAGTGCCCTTTGCGACAAAACTCTTATTTAAAATTTATGTTTTCTTTCTTGGGCTTAGATAGCAAAGTTTGGGATGTGTTGGTCCTAGTTACTCATCTTCATTTTGGCTTGCCCCCACGAGTGTCATGCAGACATCCAACTTTGAGTAAGTTTCATTCCCAATCTTAACTCATATCAAGTTGGGTTTACCCTTGTGCGTTGATAGTGGAGTTTTTCTATTATGTGTAAAATATATTTTCTTCATCTTTTTCATCTTTTTCTTCTTTTTCTTCTTCTTCTTCTTCTTCTTCTTATTATTATTATTTATTATTTATTATTTTGAAAAATTAAATGAAATTATGAACATTTTTATAAACTAGAGGACGCATCAACTCGAACCTCCCCACCCCCAAATTTTGGAGGTCAACAAGGTCTTCATTACTAAAAAAGAACTACAAAAATACCATAGAAAATTTCAACAAGAGGTTTACGATGAGGATTGCATGCATGAGAGATTAAAAATATATTTCATTGAGTAAGATCTTTTAGAATTAGATTTCTAATACCTATCTAAACACAGGCATTAGTGTTATCCTCGAGGTACAAAGGTAATAGAATAAACTAACATGCAGCGGAAGAAATCAGAATCAATAAGCACTCTAATTACACTTAATTTGAGTTTAAAAGTATGCTTAAACCAAAATTTACAAAAATAGGGTTTCAAGAGTACAATACCTTTGATGAACATCTGAAATTTCTACTTTTCTCCACGAATTGGGCCTCTAAATTGATAGTAGACCACCATAATGATCTTCTCTACTAATCTTCAACTTGGATTGAATGGTGGAATCTCAGATTGAGCTCAATTTTGGGTTAGGAAGAAAGAAGGTTTTTGGAGAGCATTTAGAATCTCGAATGCATGAAGAAGTTCAAAATATGAAAATTTAAGTTTTTAAACAACAAATTCATGAAAACACTTTGTTCATCAACTTGATGACACTTCAACAACCACTAACAAAGTGGACTTAGGTGTTAATTAGGGGGTTAATCCACCTCGAACTTGAAAATATTGGAACCACTAAATCGAATTTTCCAATTTTCAATTTCTTTTCCAATTTTGTTTTTATTTAATTTTCACTAAATTTAAATTTAAATAAAAATTCAAAACTGATTTTGAATTTTCAAAATTGAAATTGTTTTATTTAAATAATTAAATAAATAATTAATAATTTAATATCAAATTTTAAATTAATTAACCACCTAATTTATACATGAATCCTATTCATGTAATTAATATTTAAATCAATATTTAAATATTTTAAACTCTCCAATTTTGTTTAGTTTCGATAAATTAAACGTTTTAATTATATCGAATATAATTAATCAAACCCTAAATTGAATTTGAACATTTCAAATTCAAAACCCTAATTTCGATTTTGAACATTTCAAATTCGTTCAATTCACTAAATCAAGAAATAGTTTTACGAGCTAGTAGAGGGATCTTATAGACCTACAGATCATGAGCTCCAATGATTTAAGAATAATAGGCTAAACTCTTTAGACCGAATTAATAAATATTCGTTAACTACCGAGACATACCACTATAGCTCGATAGTTGAACTCTCCTCACTATAGATATATTTTTGTCCACTTTAACAATAATCAATAAGTCAATCCTTCACACATCGTTTGTATTTACAGGTAGGTTCAAATTACCATTTTATCCCTATAAATACATCTTGCTCCTTAATCTCCCATGGATCATCTATTGAACAATTTGGTGTATAGTCCAATTAATAAACTATGACCCTTTCGATCATAAGAGGGTGGGGCCCGTTATTCCAGACTAGGAATCAAAACTTAAGAAAACAAACTATCTGCTAACCCTAAGTTGGTCAGGAGTGAGTTCCACTTTGCAAAACTATGTCTTCAGCTATCTATCCGGTCTTACCCTAAAATGGGAGGCTTAGTGAGCAGTGTTGTTGGACTAATCTCACCTATGCAAATCAAAGGATACTCCCGAATAAATAGAAGTTCATAGTTAGCTCAAGATTAAGATCAAGTTACCCTAGCTCATCGAATTTGAAATAATTGATTTTAACAGTAAACGGTTATTATAAAGAAAAGTGACTATTTTGAGGTCCGATCTTATGCAAACTCATTACATATAATGCCTCCACTCGAATGTCTCCATATGAATGATTTTGGGATCACATCATTTGTATCAGTATACAAAATGGGTCGTATTCAATAGTGTCACCAAGATAAAGTACCCAATCTCATCCATATACTTATAGACCAATCTCAATTATTCCTACATTCATTCTGGCTTGCCCCCACGGGTGTCATGCAGAAATCCAACTACGAGCAGGATCCGATCTCAATGCTTTCTTTTTTTAAAAAAAAAAATAAGGAGATTTTATGAGATTTAAAAACAAATCTATTTTGAACACATTTAACTCAAACCTCTCCCACCTCCAAATTTAGAGGGCAGCAAGATCCTCATTACTGAAAATCAAATTATGCGATAGCATCAGAAATATATTGCAAAAGAGGTTTGAGATACAGCTTGCACACATACTAACTTCAAAAAATGTTTCCTAAGGCAAAGTCCTACATCTAAGTACTAACACTAGTCACACTGATCATTGCGTTGGTAGCACGATGTTATCATTGAGGTCATTTGTGGAACACAACCAAACAAAGAAGAATATTAAGAGATCAAGAAATATATGCGTGAGACAAGCTAAAAGAAAAGGGAAAGAAAAATTGGCACTTGGAGGAATTCATAATCATTAAATATCAAAATGCAACGAGTATAAAAATAAAAATAAGGGAGATTAAACACCCCCAAATTTAATTTTCGCCCATATAATTATCATTTTGCTCCTGCGGTGGTGTGTTTTCTTCTGAAAATTGCAAACGAGCTTGGACATGCAAGGGAATGACAGGTCCAACCACGAGGTGAGCCAGAACATCTTGGAAAAACTGAATCATGAAGTAAAATTGCTTGTGCTGCCTCTGCGTTTGCTAGCGTATGAAACTTCTGGTAATGGTCTATTGGTGTTGAACTGCCTGAACTTGGTGTTGGAAAAATTCTTTTAAGTCGTTGTGTTGCCTAACGAGTTCTTGTTGTTACTACATCAGGTAATTCATTTGACTTGCGATCATGTTCTGCTATCGTGACAACTTATTAGGACCACCTATGATAGGCCCTTAGAGGTCATGATGAAGGAATCTTTACCATTCATCAACTTATGGGTCAACTTCTTCAGACGCCTTGGGATTTTGGCGTTGGCTTCTTTTGTCGGCTTGGTGTTCACTGGCCTCACCAATGCCCGATCCACCACTTACTTCAAGTGTAGAAGTTCGCAAGCTTGGGTCATCAGTAGCAGGTATGGTTGTTTGGATTCTTGGGACTGACTCCTCAGGGACCAGATGGAGGCATTGGTAATTTTGGTGTAATGGGAAAAATAAGGAGAGGGGTTCTTCAAGAGGTGGAGGGCACTTATTTAGATCAACACCAAATCTAGGGGACTCCTTATGCAATTCGTCCTGATGTGTGGGAGAGTGTCCTAGGTTTAGGCGAGGAGTTTTTTACTTCAGTGGGCAGGAGGCTTCTCAACTTGGGGTGATGCGGTTACCCTTTCATCAATGTTTGGCGAAATGACCACTTTTCGCTCTTTTGTTGAGAAGGCTCTAGAAGAGTTGGAGCTTGTTGTAGGGATCGTAGCTTTGTTGGCTACTTCGACTTGATGCGCTGGTAATCTCATGAGGCGGCAAAGAGAATGACCTGTGAGTATGCCTCTCACTTCCACTTCTTCTTCTTCTTCAAACCAACCCTGCGTTGTGCACAACCTTGTAATTAATGATAGGAAGAACAGCTGCCCCTTTGGTTTCACGAACGAAGTCCATATCTGCCCTGCGATAATATGGCCAATGTTGATCAGAATCAACCACATTTTGTAGTAAATTGCCATCACGCATTCTCTCAAAACTGAGTAGTCATGCGTCATGGGGGAAAAACTTCTTTTTAGTGAAGTAAAGTCACATGTTTGCCTCAGGCGTCAGGTTGTGTGGCGATAAAGTCTTCATTCCTTAGAAGATGTGGTCCATTTGGTCCCTGGTTGGGCGACCACTCTCAGTGCATCTTTTTTTTTTCATTAGTTGGCTCCTTGATGATTCTGTTTCCTTCAGTGTCAGGGATATCGTCCAAATTGTATACATCGATGATTTTCCTAATGTCGAATCCAATTTTCACATTGCCAACGTTTGCTCTATATCTGTCTGAATATGGCATCCCATCATAGAATGTGGGAACTGCTATTGGCTTGACCGTTCTGACCTCTTCACAAAAGTCTCTCCACCCCATTGCATTTACAACGTCTGTGATGAAGGTGGGCAATAGTACGTTCTTTGAGAAAAATCCATCTTAAGCAAGATTGGTGGCCTCTTTTTTGGCACTTTTTCCTCCTCCCTGATTATAGGCACTTTTTCTTTATTTCTCTCTTCAAAGCTACTTTTCTCAGTGCCGCTTCTTTCTTTATGACTTTTGTCACCTTCTTTAGTTGTTTCTTCTTGCCAGCCACCTTTTTCTTCTGTTCTTCTTCTTTGCTCAATATCTATTTGTCCCTTTGAATCTTCTTCAAATTATGTTTAATGCGTTGAGCCTTCTCCCGACAGGCTCTTTTTTCCTCATCACTTTCTTCCCTTTATTATCATTCAAACTCATGTGCGGCACACTCTGCACTATCCATCGACTCGTTCGCCCTCACTTGTCATGAAGCCCCACCTCTCTCAATATTCTCATCGCGTATTTTGTGATGAAATTCCCTCACGGCGATAAGGATATTGGCTTCCTTTCTCAGCATTTGAAAGCCTTCCTTAACCTTCTTAGCCTTAGTGGCAAAGTTTGCGACCAATCGTTCTGCGGAAGAGGCAAGAGTACTGTCACTTCTTCCTAACTTCTCCCTCTACCTTCCTTGGCATTCTTTCATAGAAGTAACTCTTATTCTTCAGCCATTAAGTCAACACAATGAGACGCCACCTTCTTCATGTTGCCTTGTTTCTTGTTTGCCTTCTTTTGTTCGAATGCGACAAACATCTTTTCGAGGGGCCCTTCCCTAGGGCTGATAGGGCTTGGTGCATTAGATGTTAGCGCCTTAAGGCCACTCACCGCATAGCTAAACCCATGCAGTGAGACTTCTAATCCAGCCTCCACCTTGCTAGGCTAGTTGACAACACCTTCATCTTCGAGAGATTCGAGTGACTTCAAAATTTTTAGAATATCTCCGTACACTTCTTGTTTGTCTTTTTTCCTTGCTTCATTTGCGTTAGAAGTCCGTGGTTGAATGCGTTTTTGTGGGATGACGATCGTGATAATGCGGGATCAAGTCAGATTGTGGAGGTAGGCCTGAGAAGGTTAGGGCTGAATGGTGGAGAAGCCACCACATTTGATGGTGGAGCATACACCAATGCGGGGGCGATCAGAAAATTTATGGGATTGAGGCTTGTTGATGGTACTACCACCTCGTAGGACGAAGAGAATGTGGCAGCGAGGGTGGAAGAGGTGTCATTTTGGTGGGCCATTGGTGTAGAAGGAGAATGTGGTTGAATTGGAAGCTCGGTGAGGAAGAAAAGAGGTGATGATCGACGGACAAGGGCTTGCCAGAAATCGCAAGAGTTTTGGGTTCTTTGAAAGTGTAGGAAAAAAAGGGAAAGAATGAGGTTTAAATAGGTGCACAAGGGGAAAGGAAATGATCAATCACTTGGAGGAAATGATCAATCACTTGGCTCAAGGATTGATGTCATCATGATGCATGCACATTAAATGAACGTGATGTGACGGAATGTCAGGTAGCGCTCATAATGGTGTCGTTTTAGTGATCGTAATGATCATATTTTGTCATTCAAGGTCCCCTCTCCTGCAATGAGTTTAATTAGAATGTGTTGAGTTAAGATTTCAGCGCATACTCATCGCAACACTCAATCCGTATAAAACCTATTCTTAACTATACCTAGACAGATTCAATCTTATAAAGCCATCAATATTCACAAAAGTTCAAAAAAGCAATCAATTAAGAAATAAGCTAAAAGAAATGCATAAAGGGTACAAAAAACGATATGATATGTTCCTAAAAAGATGACAACTTTCTCAACACAGGAACTCTCCAATCAACATCATTCGGGTTTTTCCAGATCAATGGAGGCTTTTTCATGATCGAAATCACCTCCAACTATGACTTGATCCTTTGGCCATTAACTTTAAATGAATTTGACCCCTCTTCATGTGTTAGCTCTATCGCTCCATGAGGATACCAAAGGGTTCTAACCAGCACGATTTTAATTTACCTGAAAATAGACAAATACGTGAGTTAAATAACAGGACTTTCTGGCCAACTTCAAAAATTTTCTTACTGATGTGTTGTCGTGCCAATGCTTCATACGCTCTTTGTAAATTTTGGTGTTCTCAGATGCCTGTAATCCCCACTCATCAAGCTCATGCAATTGCAGCTTTCTTGCTTCTCATGTGGTTTCCATATTAAAGTTGAGCTTCTTGGTGGCCTAGAATACCTTATGTTCAACTTCTAAAGGCAAATGACAAGTTTTACCAAAGACGAATGCATATGGGGACATTCCAATAGGCATTTTATATGCCATGCGATAAGCCCATAGTGCCTCATCCAACTTTTGTTCCCAATCCCTTCACGTTGAATTAACAATCTTTTCAAGTATGGATTTGATCTCACTATTGGACACCTTAGCTTAACCATTTGTTTAAGGATGATAAGTTGTCACAGTTTTGTGATGAACATTGTATTTAATCATAAGCTTGCTGATGATGCGATTAATGAAATGAGCACCTTCGTCGCTTATGATGGTACGTTTGGTGCCAAAGCGAGTGAAAATATTTTTATGTAGGAATTTTAAGATTGTTGCCACATCACTTGTAGCACATGAAATTGCTTCAACCCACTTTAAAACATAATCAACAACTACCAAAATGTAGTTGTGGCCATTAGAAGGCGGAAATGGGCCCATAAATTCAATTTCCCATATATCAAATAATTCAACTTCTAGGATAACATCCAACGACATCTCATTTCTTCTAGAAATATTCCCAATGCATTGGTTGTTGTCGCACTTCATAACATAATCTCTGATGTGTGTTGATCTCCAAAATGGCCACCAAATGGTGACTCATGGCATTGATATAAGATGAGAAGAAAGGCAGTTTCTAGAACGCATTGCCTTAGAATATAATTTGGGCCTCTTTTATAAAGATGTGGCTCATCTTAGTAGTAAAATTTGCATTCACGCATAATTTTCTTCTTCTGTTGCAACGTATACTCCTTTGAAAATTGCTTGCATACCAGAAAATTGACAATGTCTGCATACCAAGGCAAGAACTCATCAACTTTTTAATATTCATCAGGGAAACAAGCATTCACCTCTGATTGGTGGCGATCACATTCAACATTTTCAAGCCGTGATAGATGGTCTGCAACTTTATTTTTTGATCCCTTGTTAAAATGATTTCAGTATTAAATTCTCGTTATAGTAATACCTATATGATCAAACGCGGCTTTGCGTCCTTTTTGGTCATAAGATACTTGATTGCTAAGTGATCTGTATGGATAATCACCTTCGATCCCAACAAGTACGATCTGAACTTCTCCACGGCGAACACCATTGCGAGCAATTTTTTCTCAGTTGTCATACAATTCTTTTGTGCACTATCAAGATTTTTTCTTGCATATGCGATTGGATGAAGAACTTTGCCTTTGAGTTGGGCTAAGGTTGCACCCATCGCATAATCACTTAGATTGCTCTTCAATTTGAATGGCTTTGACCAATTCGTTACAACCAAAATAGGCACTGTGCCTAGCACTTGCTTCAAAGTTTTAAACACTCTAAGACAGTTATAATAAAATTCGAAAGGTCTACAAAGGTCGTGCGATTTTAGAGAAATCCTTAACAAATTTATGGTAGAATCCAAAAACTTCAAAGTGTTTTCATATTTGTAGGTGGTGGCAGCTTTTTTATGGCTTTAATTTTAGCTTTGTCAACTTCCAGCTCGAATTTAGACACCTTGTGCTCAAACATGATTCCTTCTATTACCATGAAATGACATTTTTTCCAATTCGAGACTAGATTGGTGTCTTCACAACTTCTCATAATTTTCTCAAGATTAGCTAGACATACTTCATATCTCTTACTATATACTGAAAAGTCATCCATGAAAATTTCAACTGACTTCCCAAGGTAATCAGAGAAGATGGCCATCATGCACCTTTGGAAAATGCTCGAGGCATTACATAGCCTGAAATTGTACCCCTTATAGCCATCTAAGAAGCAAAAGAAGTCATTTCCTGCTAATGTGTCCAACATCTGATTAATAAATGGCAAGGGAAAGTGATTCTTCTTAGTAGATGTGTTGAGCTTCCTGTACCCCATACATATTCTCCAACCTGTAACCATATGTCTTGAAATGAATTCGTTGTTTTGGTTAGGAACTACAATTATTCCACCATTTTTCAGGACGTATTGTACGGATATGACCCATGTACTGTCTAAAATCTGAAAAATGACTCCCGTGTCCAATTATTTAATAATTTCTTTCTTGACAACTTGCTTCATTGCAGGATTGAGCCTATGCTAGGTGTTCAATAAAGCCTTCCTTTCTGTCCTCGAGTCTAATCGTGTGCATGCAATAGGATGGGAAAATTCCCCTGATATCTGCTAGGGTTCACCCTATCGCCTTAATATATTTCTTCAAAACTTTCAAGAGAGCATCTTCCTTTTCTTCTGAGAGTGTTATTGAAATAATCATAGGTAAAGTATTGTTCTCACCAAGGAACGCATATTTCAGGTGAGCAGGGAGCGTTTTCAACTCCAAAACTAGCGATTGCTCGAGGAAGACTTGATTTTGCCTTCTCGATTTTCTAAACCCAAAGGTTCAAAATTTCTTTGCATATCTTTTATTGCATAACAAGATTCAAATGTTGTGTTCGTCTCATCCTTCAACTCCATCGCTTCGTTAATTTCAAATTCCAGTCTACAAGGACAATCTTCTTCCAATTCAACTGTTTGGCATGCATTGATCTAATCAGGATATTCTATCGCCTTAAGAATGTTAAACTTCATCTTCTGGCCATTAACTTGCATGGTGATTTCACCCTTGTACACATCAATTTAGGTTCTTCCTGTAGATAGAAAAGGTCTTCTCAAAATGATAAGTATATCTTTATTAGTTTCACAGTCTAATAAATGAAATCAGCTGGCAAGATGAATTTATCCACCTTTACGAGCACATCTTCTAATTTCCCCTCTGGATATACCAAGGAATAGTCTACCAGTTGCAAAGTAACCATTGTGGGTAGAGTTCTCTCATTATCAGTTTCTTAAAGATTAATAATGGCATGAGATTGATGTTGGCTCTAAGGTCGCATAGGGCTTGCCCTATGTATACTTCTCCAGTGGAACAGGGAATATTGAAACTTCTCAAGTCTCGCATTTTTGGTGGAATACTTTCTCGTATAATGGTGCTACATTCTTATGTTAGTGCGACAGTCTCATAATTTTCATCTTTTTTTTCTTTGAGATGATTTCTATTTAGAATTTGGCATAAGATGGCATTTTCTCCGACACTTCAATGAGTGAAATGTTAAAATGAAACTATTTTAACACTTCGAGGAAGTGTTGAAATTGGTTTTCATCGTTCTTCCTCCTCAACCTTTGAATAAGAAGCTATCGCAGATGAGTACCTACGTTCCTCCTAGGTTTCATGTGATGGTATTTGAGTTTCTTGTATTGGTTGCTGATCAAACTTTTCATCCAAAAGAATGTGTTTGCGCTTCATCAGTAAGTTTGATTTGCTTTTCCTTCTGATCTTCCTTCATTATGCGACCACTTTTCAATGTCACTACATGACATTGTTCCTTGCTTGAACTTCCTGCAGTGCAAGGAACTTCAGTGTTGCTTGTAGTGAGCCTTGTGGTTTGTTTTTCAATTCTTCAATGATCTGCTCCATTTGAAGTTCAAGATTTCGAATGGATGTCGCTTGACTTCACAGAACCGCCTCATTTTTATATATATATATTCTTTTAACATATTTTCTAAAGGTGTAGTCATTGGTGGTTACGATGAGCTTGATGCCGGCTGGTGTCCATTCTATCTTTGACAGAACCCAGGTGGTCCATCTCTTTGGGCACTATGATGGTAGACGCATGCTTGTTGATTTCCAACCCAAGAGAAATTTGGTGATTTTGCTAACCAAGGTTGTAGGTATTGAAAAATGGATTATTTTTTACAAAGTGGACAAATTGTGGGTTACGTGGGTATATCTCGAATAAGTGAGCTTCTTTATAGAGAATGCAACTCTCGTTAGCCATCTAAGTAACCGCATTCACTTACCCATTTCTGATGCTAGTTTTTGTAATTGACATTGCTGGCAACAAACTGGTCATTGCATTCACCTACGCTTGTAATGATGTTATGGCATCATTACTTTGTCCATTTCTTCCTCTCTCATTCGACCTTAAGCCATATTCACTCTCCTTCCAGTCTTTATGCTTTTTTTAGATGCAATCAAGGATGTTTTTGGCTGCAACATAAGTTTTACCCAAAAAAAACCGCCTGTTGCGGTAGAATTTACAACCGTTTGAGATGCTGAATTCAAGCCATAAAAAAAAAAAAAAAAAAACTCCATTTATAAACAATCAAGGAGTCCATTATGTGGACAATCTCTTACTAGCCTTTTGAACCTCGCCCATGCATTGTTTAATGTTCCATTCTATTCCTGTTGAAAATTTGTGATTGCCCTTCTTCTTTTTGCGTTTCTTATAAGTGGAAAATATTTCTTCATAAATTTTTCCACGACTTGTTCCCATGATGTGTATTCACCAGGTTCAAGTGAATAAGCCCACTTCCTGGCGTCGTTGCATAGTTAATGCATTGTAAATGTGATGCAATTATGGTATGAGTTGTAGTGATATGTTATGCATTGTACATGCAAGTTTTCCTAATAAGATCCAAGTATAAATCTCATTAGGTTTTCTGGTAAGTCCAGGGTCGAACACAAGGACTACTGAGTTACTATGCGACAGTAAATTTGATTCCTTTGTGGCGGCAAAAACAAATAAGTTGGATGGTGATTTGTTTACGTATATTTCCTATGCGATAGATTCGAGTAAAGAGTTGATGAAATCGAGAGTTACAATGAGTATGTAATGAATGGGTTAAGAAGGGATTTAGCTAACACTTCCTAAGATTGCGTTCAAGTTATGTGAGCATGCTACACACACACAACAACATGTCATCTCTCAATACAATTGCTATAGTTCCTATTTCTAGGATGCATGCGATGTATACGATAATTTCGATAGGACTTATGTCTAAATTTTTATTCTTGTCTATGCGATAATGAAAGATGCACACATGCACAAGGTGACCGAATACTATCATATCCTATTTCTAGGGTGCATGCGATGCATAATAGCAAACAGAACTTATGTCTAAGTTTCTATCTCTTGCTTATGCGGTTCTAATCTGACTCTCTCAAGTCTAGATTCTTTCTTTAGATTACTCTCTCAAGTATCTCTAAAAGGTGAATGACGCATACACAAGACAAGATGATCGCATAAAGTGTAAATCTTAGGTCATGCTAGCTAAGTACTTCTCAACCCATTCGGAAATTTAGTTACTCATGCGAAGTATGGAGAGATTGAACATAAGTTGAAATGAGATTTCCATTGTTTATAAATTAAATGCAGAATACAGAATAACAATAGAAAGTAGAGATAAGAAGCTCGGTAGCAATGTCTTGCTTCCTGTGGCCTTTTACACTATCTTACACTCCAACTCTGCCCAGCTATCACAAGTGTTGGCCCCTCTCTCCTTTTGTAGTGCTTCTCGACAGTCTTTCGAGCTGTCCGAGGGTGATCTCTCGGCGTCTTCTTGATGGAACACGAGACATACGCAGTGGAATAAGTATCTAATTACACTCTAATTGCTTCTAATTAAAAGGAAAATAGAATGCAACCCTAAATTAATTAACTAATTAGGGTTTTTTGTGTTTTTTTTCAGCCACTAAAGCTGACCTACTATCCTCTGGACTCGGAATCGGATTGTGGGACCCGATGGATGAAGAAAATGAGGGAGAGAAAGAGATGGAAATAGGAGATAGATTTTCTTTTTGGTTTGGGTTTTTTTTTTCAGCCCAATTTAGAAACTAGTTTTCTCTCCAAAATGCAAAAAGTTTTTTCATCCAAATTGAAAGCCTAAATTTATAGAAAAAAGTCGTGCAACATTTGCATGAAACAAATTCATAAAAACCCAACACCTCAAAATCCACTATCTAAGTGGGTTTGATGTCTCCACTATAAGCCAACACCTAGCTTACTATCTTGTTAGTAGAATTATCCAACAAAAGTTTGGATTTTCCCACTAACTTTAGTCAAAGGGCAAAATAGTCATTTTGTCAAAGTCAAACTTTGACCGAAAAGTCAACATTTTTACTTTTTATTATTTTTTTTGTTAACTAAATTTGACCTCCCGAGCATGAATCCTAATTCATTTTCTCGAAATTCAAATCAGATTTGAATATAAGGTCAGTCAAAGTTTGACTTTTCAAGGTCAAAATCAACTCTTTGACTTTTTACATCTTTGACCATTTCCATTATTTCCATGCTTCCGAATATGAACATATTCATATTTTTGATATTTAAATCACATTTAAATATTAAAGCTGTATCTCTAAACTAAAAAACCGACCACTATATCACATATACTTGTCGGTTTCTCTCTCTTCACCTAATTCGAACAATTTGAATTATTCTATCATACTATTCTAAGTTTATTCCATATAAGCTAGTAGAGAAACCTAATGAACCTATTGATCATGGGCTCTAACGATCCAAGATTAGCTGGCTAAACTATTTAGATGGAGCTAATCAACATTTGTTAACTCACGGGTCATTCCACTATAGTTCTGTAGCTGCACTCCCCTCACTATAAATATATTTGTGTCCATATGATATAACCATGATTAGTAAGCTAATCCTTCACAGGTTGTTTGTAATCTCGGCTAGGTCATAAAAACTATTTTACCTCCGAGACTACATCTTATTCCTTAAGTTCCATTGATCCTCTAATAAACAATTGGTTTAAGGTCCAACCTATAAACCGAACCCCTCTCGGGCCAAGGAGAGGGTGGGGCCCCTTGTTGAAGACCTAGATTCAGTACTAAAGGGAACAATCGATCTGCTATCCCTATAACGGGTAGGAGTGAATTTCGTCTTGTACCCTATGTTCCCAGTTATCCACCTGATCTTATCCCTGAAATGGGAGGCTTATTGGACCAGCGATAATGAGTTGTCCTCACCTATGCAAATCTAAGGATAATTCTGAGTGAATAGAAGTTCATAGTTAGCTCGGGATTAAGATTAAGTTACCTAGATCATCAATTAATGAAATAGTCAGTTTTATACATTAAACGGCGTTTAGAACGTAAAAAGTGACTATTTCATGGTTTAGTCTTCTGTAAATCTTTACACTGGATGCCCCCATTTTCATGTCTCCACATGAATGGTTTAGTATCACATCGTTTGTACTAACTACAAAATGGGTCGCATCCATAGTGTCCCCAGAATAAGGCGTCCAACCTTATTCATATACTATAGACCATTTTGGCTTATATTTGAACTTGATCCACATTTATGTCACTACATAAAGTTCAAACTTAAACTTAATAGCCTCAGGACCTTAGTTTATTGGATTTAAGATTACAATTTCAATAACAATTTTATCGAAAAACAAAACCGAATATGTTTATCAATTTACAAACTATGAGTTTTAGGACATAAAATCCAACACTTCTTCTCTTCGCTCGTCTCCATCTTCTAAGTATAAGAATGACTATGAACAGACTGACGGCTATTTATCTTGTATATGATCTCTATTCTATATGGCGAACTCCTCTAACGATGGTGGCCTTCGGTATTTATAGAGCTCAAGATGAAAAAGCTTTTCTCTCTAATGATTGCATTGATGGGGCGGTCATTAAATCTCCTGCTCTAATGCACCGATTAATGGTCACCGAAAGTTGAGTGTACTTGCTACAGTATGTTGTTAATGGCTTGTCAACTAAATTTGGATTCGACCGTCATCAGCTTTCCGTCCCATCATGATTTATTATGATATCACCTTGATGCGTAGTCTTTATGCGGCCACCTTCTTAAGTAGCTTTTTGCGAACACATACGAACGCATGACTTTGCGATCGAAATCTTTCAATGCGCGTGGACCCTAATTCCTTGGATCACAATTTAACTTGCGCCAACACATTTTTCTTGCACAAAATAAGTAAATTAGCTACTTTTATGCAATGGGCGCGTGCGATTGCAATTTCTTCAGTTTAGTGCTTTTGGACATGATTTTGTATATTTTTACCGTCGCATTCCCTCATTGTTTTACTTGTTAGCGCTGTAATAACGTGCATTTCTACCCGTTATCAATAGTGGAAATGGGAATAAGGTGAGTCTAACTTCTTTAGGAGTAATGCCGAGGAATATGAATGTATTGCAAATTTCAATGAAACTTCTGAAGGGAGCATAAGAGTCTTCACCTCTTCTTCCTCCAAATTGTCCAGCTCTCTGAATCATCTAAAGCACAATAGTTTTCATCTCAAACCTGGAACCATTTAGTGGTAGATGCATAATTCTAGGTGAGAAATCATATAGGACCGGTGAAGCATAGTCTGTGCGATTATTAGCTAGAAGAATGGGTCAGCGAGAGCATATGCATTATCATTGATTACTGCATTTGGCACTTCTGACTTGTTTCGTTGATTTGCCATCCTTTGAGCCTTGTTCCTTTGTCTCCTTTTCTTATTTTCTCTCATTCTTCTGAAAGGTCCTCTCAATCTCTAGGTCGCATATTAGCTCAGGTGTTCATCCTTCACACATAAAACATTTGTACCATTTTCATAGATTACAGTACAATACGCCAAAAATCAAGACCTGTGAAAATCAGAAACAATAATCCTAGCGCAATTAGTTATAGCAATCCCCGACAACGGCGCCAAAAACTTGTTGCGTTTTGATGCATTTTATCTATGCGATGTTTAAGTGCTTTGTACTATCTTATAAACACATTATTTTACCTAGTCATACCCAAGTATAAATCTAATTTAGAATCCTGGTGAGTCCAAGGTCAAACTCAGGGATTGTGTTCTATTGATGTATTGACAATAATCGTTTTGATCTTGACGCAAACTGTTTGTTATATATGCAATGAGTTTGCTTCTATTCTATCGCTAAAATAAATAGTGATGGATGCGATGAGTATCACAATCGTAAGTGAAACAGTCCATGTAGAGAGATATAGATTTGAAATGAATAGAGATAGGGTTGAGAAAAATATTCACTAACAACTCCTAAGTAATTGCATAAATCATGCGTTCAAGTAAAGCACTCGAAAATCAAAACCTACACTTCTCAATGTATTTAGCCACCATATGCTATTTCTAGGATGCATGCAATAAGTATTTGATGCAAAAGATGTCTCTTTATTTCTAAATATAATCTCTTCTTGTTTTATACGGTCTAAATCCTTTGCCTTTTCAAAAATAGATTTATTCTATTCTTTCGACTTATTCAAATAGTTTATAAAGCATATAAAAAACAAGTTGAACGCACAATTAAGCTTTACTTAGTTCATTTTAGTTGCAATGTTTCTCAACCGATAAAGAAATTATTATTTTCATGAATTTCTTTCCAAGCTGTCGTAAAGTTTTTTTTTTCTAATTGTTTTAGATAAAAGAGGTAAAATAACTTGTATTTCTACAAGTTATTAATCAATGTTCAAGATATAACCTAAAAGGTCTATATTATAGGGATAACGTTGGGTATCAGATCCTGTTGACACTAAGGATACGACCCACTTTGTATTTGATACAAACACAATGATCCAACGCGTTCATGTAGGCGACATGCGAGTGGAGGTATCATATGTAATGAGTTTGCATAAGACCGCATCGCAAAATAGTAACCACTAGATGTAACTTCGTTGACTAGTTAGATTTCTATTTCAATAGGATGACCTAGGCAACTTAGTCTTAATCCTGAGTATATTATGAATTCTTATTCACAAGGGATTGTCCTTTGATTTGTATAGGTGAGAGTGGTCAATTCGCCGACTTAATATGCCTACCATTTTGGGTACAAGACTGAGTGAGGAGCTGGGAACATAATAATACAAAATAGATTTCGCTCCTTCCCAACTTTAGGGTAAGTAGATGAGTGTTCCTAATAACTGGTAGAAATACAAGTTATTACAGCTCAAATTAGTAAAACAATGGGAGAAAGCGATGATAAAATAGGCAACATTATTTTTGAAAGCTCCAAACTAAAAGGAATTGTGATCACTAATGCTCATCGCATAAAGTAGTTAATTTGCCTATTTTGTGCAGGCACAATGCGACAGCGCGCTTGAATTTGTGATCGTGAGAAGTTTCTCAAAAGCGATCCCATAAAGACCTCACATAAAGGCGACAACATAATAAATCATGATGGGACGTAAAGTTGATAACGGTCAATTTCGAAATTCAGTTGACAAACCGTAAAAACCATACTATTGCAAGTACATTGAACTTTCAGTGACTTTCAGACAGCGGAACAGAGTAGGGAAATTAATGTTGCCCATCTTTGCAATCATTAGTAGGAAGAGTTGCTTCATCTTGAATTTTATAAATACCCAATGCTACTAGAGAGAGAGATGGACGAAGAGAGAGCAAAGGGACGAGGCGAAGCCGAGAGAAATCACTTTTCGGAAAGATCTAGAGACTGCCGAAAAACAATAAAAAGAAGAGAATTCCAACTCTAGCGAGAGCAAGAGTCCGCAAACTGGAACAGAGTTGAAGTGATAAAGAGCAGAGTAAAAGGCCACGGAAAGCAAGACATTGCTTACCTGGCTTGTTATTTCTCAATCCATTTGTTGTTTTGTACTCAACACTTTATTTGCAAAAATGGAAACTTCATTTCGATTTATGTTCAGTCTCTCCACGCCATGCATGAGTAACTAAATTTGTGAATGGGTTGAGAGGTACTAAGCTAGCATGACTTAAGCTATGCATTTTATGCGATCATCTTGTTTTATGCATGCATCATTCATCATTTGGAAGTACTTGAGAGAGTAGTCTAAAGATAGAATCTAGGCTTGAGAGAGTCGAATTAGATTGCATAAGCAAGAGTAGAGACTTAGAAATAAGTTTTATCTGTTGCTTTCCATACACATCGCATGTGTCCTAGAAATAGGAAATGTGGCATTACGCATTGAGAAATGTAGTACTAATATTTGTGTATAGTATGATCGCATGACTTGTACACAACCTTGAGAAATGTTAGCTAAATCTCTTCTCAAACCCTTCATCACATACTTGTTATAACACTACGCTTTCATCACTCCGTGTTCAACTCCATCGCATAGGAAAGTCTAAATCAAAACACCATCTACTTCTTTATCACCACTACAATAGAATCAGAGAGTCCACTGCATATCTATTTAATAGTCTTTGTGTTCGACCCTGGACTTACTAGGAACCTAAGAAGGCTTATACTTGGGCTTTGTTAGGAAAACTTGTATGATCATCGCATCCACACATCATTGTATGATCATCTCTTAAGTGGTGTCTTCGAGACTTGAACAAAGGGCCCTACCCTCTCACTAGCCCGAGAGGGTTTTTTGTTTAATGGTTGGACCATAAATATGTTGTTCATTAAAGAAGCACTGATACTTAAGGATAGGTAAACCCAAGGGTAAAATGGTAATTTGACCCAGCAAGTGTTACGAACACTCGTGAAGAACTAACTTATTATAACTGGTCTATATCTGTGGACACAAAAATATATATGTAGTCAGAAGAGTGTAGTTGTAGGTCTTTAGTGGAGCGTACCCACAGTTAATGGATATTGATTAATTTGGTTGATGAGTTTAGTCAATTAATCTCATATCGTTGGAGCTTCTAATCAGCAGGCCTATGAGGTCTCTTTCCTAACTCGTAAAAGGAATTGAGGTAACTATGTTTTGAATAGAGTTTGAAATGTTCAAATTCACTTGGGAAAATAATATGATGTATAATGATACATCATAATATAAAGTTTATATTTTAATTAAACTTATAATATAAATTTAATTTTGGATATGATTCAAAATTAATTTATGAGAGAAATAAATATTTGGAGTTTAAATATTAATATGAATTAGATTCATATTAAAACTATAAGTTAAAATTAATGTGTATTTGATATACATTAAAACTATAGGTTATGAGAGAAATACAATTGAATATGATTCAAATGTAGGCTAAACTAAATATTTGATATTTTATTTAGTAATTAATTAATTATTAATTTAATTTAATTTAATTTAATTAATTGAATTAAAACTATAGGTTATGTGAGAGATATTTCATTTAAATATGATTTAAATTAAATCATTAATTAAATTTAATTTAATTAAATATTGATTTAACTAATCAATTATTTTAATTAATTAAAAAAGATAACTCCCATGTAGGGGAGTTATCTGAAACGTGGGCTCTTCCACGTTCCATCTTTCTCTCTCTCCATTTGGTTAAGAAATCTACAAAAAGTAAGTTTTATGGGATGTTGCAATTGGTTTTTACAGAAGCGTTCTGTACACAAAAAAATTCTTTCAAATTCTCCTTCTTCTCAATTAATTATTGGTTCCCACAAATCAAAATACTAAAAATTCTCAGAGAATAAGAAGGAAACCTATTGGTGGTGTTTGTGATTTCAACCTCAATTGGAGAATTAGTGATTTCATTCGAGTCTTCAAACAAAAATAAGTAATATTTCTTCCCCTCTTCTTTGTAGAACTTTTTGTGCATGCTTAACCTAAGATTAATAATACAATAGGTTGTATTTAATTTTGGTCTCTGTGTTTATATGTATTTCCCAGTATATGGGTATTTCAGAATTTCCAAATTACTTTTGAGTATTGGTACTATGTTTTCTTCCACTGCGTTAGGGTTTTGATCTTTACAGATGTGACATACCAAATTGACAACCAAGAAAAACCACATCATGGTGTATTTCTTTAAAGAGGGGAACACCATCAAGAAGCTTCTTCATAAAAATTCTTTCCACAACCTAGTAACCAACATGGCCCAGCCGAGCATGCCAAAGTGTTGCACCATCATTCTGACCTATCTTTCCAACATATGCATAATTTGCAGACAAAACATAGAGAGGATCTTTCCTCTTTCCAGTGAACAAAACATCACCCTAAAATTTCTTAACATTAGAAACAATTTTCACATCATTTGGTCCAAAAAGAACATACCGGCCAGAGCAGAAAATTTGTGAGACCGAAACCAAATTCTTCTTTAAACCTGGAAAATGATAAACATTTGCAAGAGAAACATTGATAGCTCTAAAAAAAGCTATTATTCATAACTTAATTTAGGCTCGTTAATGGATTTTTAATGTTAATTATCCTATTTTGTAGGTATTGAATGCCGAAGAGATAGAACCGAGCAATCAGAGTCAAACGGGGTTAATTTGAAGTAATTTGGAGGTGATTTGAGCATTCGGACTTCAAATGAGGAGAAATTACCAAAATGCCTTTTGTAGAGTGTCGCAACCCTCGCTCAACGCTCGAGTGCAACGCTGCAAGGTAGAACACATGGATGTAGGATAGCATTGCAACGCTACCCAAGAGCATTACAATGCTACAACTTTTATTGGAACGCCACCAGCACACGTGCATAAGACAGTATTACACCAGAGTTGCAACGCCACTCCAACGCTCGAAGGCTGCTATTGACAAGAGCGTTACAACGTTGTGCCCATTGTATAAAAGGATTCTTTCCGAATTAGATAAAGGGAAGAGACTGGTTTCATGGAGGTCGAAGTGAAGCTTCAATTTCCTTTTTCCCCTTCATATTTTAGCATCTTAGCTTAGGTTTTACATTTTATTCTGGGTTATAATCAATGGACCGGGTCATTATCTCGAGTTTGTCTATAAACTTTTGAGGTAATTCCTATCTAATTTCTTTGAGCATGAGTTCCCATATTTAATTTCTTGAGATTTTCTTAATTGAATTTGATATTCTTCAACCCTATGCCTTCTTTGAATTTTTATGTAATTTGATTTGTGTTTATGTGTTGGACTAACGACCCTATCATATTTGCACATTTCCTTGTGTTCATCTAAGCTTGAATTTACCCCGGTAGCATAGGATTGAATGTGAATGCTTAGATTTATAGGCTAGACTTGAATCTTAGTAATGCGTGGTCAACCTAGGTCCAAAGAACAAATTGATTAATTGAAATAGATTGTCTAATTAATTAGCCAACACAATAGAATCCTCAATCTTCATGCATATGAACTTTAGTTCTATATGGACGCTATCGAACCCAAAAGAATTAAGAGTATATAGTTTAGTTAAAGTTTGCTTTCGAATTTTGATTAATAATTAGGACGCTAGATCAATTTGGTTTTAATCGATTGTTGGCCTTTGTAGAAATTAGTTAAGCAAAAATTGATTTAGTAGTTGTGCATGCATAGAATGGAATGTTTGCTAATTATTGAATTCCATGATAGAAATTTCATAGGATTCTTTCTCTTGCTCTAGAAATTAGATAGACCCATATCCTAGATTATATTTACCCTTGCATTTTATATTTCACATGTTTATCTCTTTCAAACCAAACCCCCCATTTACCACTCTAGATAGGAAATTGGCTTAACGAAACAAATCATGCTTTCTTACAAATTGACCCATACTTACCACTATTGCTACGTCTTTGTAGTGATAGGAGTAGTTTGGTATTATAAATTTTCTTTTGATTCAAGGCTCTTTTCGAAAATTAACGACACCAGTAAGGGGCTGCGAACAAACACCACCATTCTCAACATTAACATGCCCTTCTTCAATAACAGCATGTAAGGAAACATTTCCAATTGCATGGTGAGAACAACCAAAATCAACAATTCATTTTGTAGAGAATATTAGCTTGTAAATTAATGGGTTGATTAATAGCTTCAATTGATAAGCTTTGTCCCATTTAATTTTCTGTTACTTTCCTATACAACATTTGCTTCTATTTCTTTGTGATCCACACGATAATTTGGTCTAATATGACCTGATTTTCCACCACGATGACATGCCACCTTCACCCGACAATCATGTTTGATGTGTTCTAGCTTGCCGCACCTAAAACATCCTTTTAATTTTCCCTTGCACTACCCTTCAACCTTGGAATCTTTACTGTTGTTTGAAAAATGTTTGGAAGAATAATTAACTCTTTCCTTGTCTTTTGCATAAAGAATGGCTTCCACCTCGAGATAAGATTGCTTGTTGTTGCCAAGCATTTGTTTCATCAATGCTTCACTTTTTTAGAGCAAATTCTCCAACTCAACGATAAAAGTATTGGGTTATATGCCCTAAAACTCGTAGATAGTAAATGTTATTAATTAACCATCATCAATAAAGTGTTATAGATGTTAAATCAATAAATGTTATTGTTTTGTATTGTTATCTATTTTGTCTTAATAACCCTAAATTCAATAAACTAACATCCAAGACTATCTTATGTGTCCATAACTGTATGTGGAGATATACATGGATCTGAAGGTACAAGAATACCTATGAGTGGAAGAGGATCTTTATAATTCATTGTGACATAATTTCCACATTTACATTCAGACATACAGATATGCATTAACAACACTAAATTACTGGCATGCTATAAAGGATGAATAAAAAGAGACCAAAAGAACATATCGGTTGAATACTTTCTTCACTTGAAAACTCGCTCTCTCTATGAACGAACTCCTCTCGCTAGAACATCAGGCAATCGTTCAGCACTCTCCCATCGTCTACCATGAATGGCTTTGCACGAACACCAGGAAACAGGGACGACACCACCACTCGGAGCCCTCAGTATTCTTGAAGTGAGAATCCAAAGTGTGGGCTTTGTTCGGATTTGGTAAAGGTGAGGAGGAAAGGAAATTGTGTACAAAGATCAAGCAAATGGGAGAAGGGACAGACTATCGAATTGTCAGGTTCTTTATCGTTTAGTGCGAGGTACACGATCGTGTAGTAAAAGCTAAGCGATCGTCTATATGATCGTTTAGTTCAGCTCAGGCGCTAAGCGATTGTTTAAAGAAAAAGCGTGCGGGTGGGCGATCATTTAGTAAACGGTAAGCGCTATCGTATAGGCTCTCAAGTACTATGAGATCAATTGCTAATCATACCATGAGTGATTATGCGTCTCTTACAAAATGAAAACCATTTTCATTTTATTCTTCAGTTACTAAAATTGACTTGACCTTCCCACTAACACATGAATTCGGAGAAAATGGTGGCCAATTATCTCACAACCGTCCAATTAATAAAATAATAAATATAATCATATTATATTAATAACCTATAGTTTGATATCATATATCAACCACAGTGTTTTCTCGTCTACTTGATATAAATCATATTTATATCCAATTTCCTCCAACTTAATGTATCTCATATATTTAGTCAATCATATCATATATAATTTACCAATTCAATTATATCATATATAATCGAACTCCCTCTTATCAATTTGAACATTTCAAACTGACCCAAAAACTAATTCTCAACTTGTATCCAAGCTACCATGGGGACCTTATGAACCTATGACTTGAAGCTCCAATGGTACATGAATAGCTGACTAAACTCTTTAGCCACGAGATCCACCATTCGTTAACTGCCAGGCATTCTACTAAAGACCAATAGCTGAACTCTTCTTACCACAAATATATTTTTGTCTCCATCGGATATAACCAATCATGAGTATGATAACCCTTCACAGATGCTCGTAAGTATAGTTGAGCCAATTTACCCTTTTGCCCCTATAGTTACATCTCACTCTCCACTGATCCCGCTAATGAACAATACAACATAGTCCACCTATGTGTGAATACCTCTCGGACCATGAGAAAGTGTGTGGCCCCACATTGTTCAAGCCCCGGATCAGCCCTTAAGGGAGCTATCTATCCACTTACCTCTGCTTCAAGGAAGGAGAGAATTCCTTCTTGTGAAGTTGAGTTCCCAACTCCCAAATCAGACAAATCCCTAAAGTGGTAGGTTTGAGTCGGCGACCTGGCCACTCGCCCATACAAATCAAAAGACCGCACTCAATAGCAGGAGTTCCCAACTCACTCAGGATTGAGGTTATGTTATCTATGGTCATCCTAGTGAAGTAAAGTCTCTATTATAAATGGTGTTATATAATGAGATGTTAACATTTCGTGGCCAGGTCTTATACAAACTCTTTGTATAGGACGCCCCCGCTCGCATGTTCCTTACACGAATGATCAGGATCAGACCATTCGTGACAAGTCACAACACTTGTAACTATTCCATAAAGCGGGTCGTATCCGTAGCGTTACCAAGATAAGGTTTTCCTTCTATATCCGTATATCACAAACCATTTTGGTTATCACTTAAGACATGATCCACTTGTATGTCATCACACATGCTTAAGTTACATAAAGACAACCGGGGATTTTAGTTTATTGGTTTGTGGTAAAGCAAATAAAACATCCAAAATGACAAAATAAAGAAGTGAAGTAAATATTATATATTATACATCACAAGCATTCATACAAACTGTTTACAAACTACAGGACACGATACTTTAGGGCATCATACCCAACAATCTCCCACTTGTCCTAAACCGAGTGGGGTGTACAAAAACTAGTACAAAACAATAAACTAGGGCCTAAGGCCCAGTACAATAAAATCTCCCACTTGCCCTAGTCTAGCCGCAAACGGTCCCGTAGACCCATGCTCTGAAGGTGACCCTCAAACACTGTAGCTGTGAGAGCCTTTGTAAACAGGTCAACAACGTTGTACTCTGAAGCGATCTTTGTGATGATCACGTCCCCTCGATGCACTATCTCGCGGATCAGGTGATACTTCCGCTCTATGTGTTTACCGCGCCTGTGACTCCTAGGCTCCTTGGAGTTCACCACAGCACCACTATTGTCACAATAGAGGGTGATTGGCCTAGACATATTGGAACAACTTCCAGTTCTGTCAAGAACTTCCTGAGCCCGACAATCTTCTTAGCAGCTTCGCAAGCTGCTACATACTTTGCCTCCATAGTGGAGTTGACGATGTACCTCTGCTTAGTGCTTCACCACACTACAGCTCCTCCGTTAAGAGTAAAAACTGACTTTGAAGTGGACTTGCGAGAGTCTTTATCGGTCTGAAAGTTAGAATCCATGTATCCAGTAAAGATCAAATCCCTAGATCCATACATGAGCATATAGTCCCTCGTTCTCTAAAGATACTGAGGATCTTCTTCACTATTGTGTAATGACCCTGACCTAGGTTAGACTAATACCTACTGACTATTCCCACAGCATAGCAGATGTCTAGTCTAGTACAGAGCATCGTATACTACCAACGGCAGATGCATATGGGACCCATCTCATCTCCTCAACCTCTTGAGGTATCTTAGAACACATGTCCTTAGACAAAGTGACTCCATGCCTGAACGGTAGTAGGCCCTTTTGGAGTTCTACATCGAGTACTTGAGCAACATCTTGTCAATGTACAATGCCTGAGATAGTGTTAGCATTTTATTCTTACGATCCCGAAATATCTATATTCCCAGAACAAACTGAGCCTCTCCCAAATCTTTCATTTGGAATTGGGATGCTAGTCAGTTCTTAATTGCATTCAATAGACCTACATATAACACTAAGAAAACTATTGAAGCGTTGACGATCTTCTTGTAGACACAAGGTTCATCAACATTTTGGTCAAAACCATACGATTTGATCGTAATATCATACCGAATGTTCCAAGATCGAGACGCCTGTTTCAGCCCATAAATGGACCAATTCAGTTTGCAAACTTTTTGCGCTTGACCTTGGGCAATGAATCCCTCAGGTTGCACTATGTAAATGCAAGATTGTCGTTCAGAAAGGCCGTCTTGACATCCATTTGCCAGATCTCATAATTATAATAAGCTGCAATGAACAGGAGGATGTGAATCGACTTTAACATGACAACAGGCGAGAAAGTCTCCTCATAGTCAATTCCCTCTAACTAGGTATAAGCCTTGGCCACTAGTCGAGCCTTGAAGGTTTGCACCTTCCCATCAACACCCCGTTTGCGCTTGTAGATCCATTTACAACCTATAGGTCTTACCCCATCAGGCTGATCTACAAGATCCCACACTGAGTTGAAGTACATCGACTCCATCTCAAGATCCATGGCTTTGACCCATTCATCTCGGTCTATATCCTCCATTTCCTTTTGATAAGACAATAGATCCTCAACGTCGCTATCTGCTACCATAGCAAAGATATCTGTGAAACCCAAATAGCGAACGGGCGGGTTCGCAACCCTCCCACTACTTCAAGGTTCCCTCAACTCTTGAGGTGGAACCAACCTAATAGATGAACTATCATCAACATCTCTTGCTGATGGACAACTTTTGTTGAAGTTTCAATAGGTTCATTGGAAAGCTCAAGTAACACGACTTTACTACATGGACTGTGCTCCGTAATATGATCCTTCTCAAGGAAAGTAGCGTTCGTGGAAACAAACACCCTATTTTCCAATGGATCATAAAAATAACCCCCTGGTGTACCTTTAGGGTAGCCTACAAAAAGGAAAAGCCTCGACCGTGGTTTCAACTTCTTAGGACTCGCCTCAAGCATATGTGTCGGGCAACCTCAAATGCGGAAGTGACGTAAACTAGCTTTACGCCCGTTCCACAACTTTAGTTGTGTCCTTGCAAAACTCTTGGAAGGAACATAGTTGAGTATGTATACCGCAGTCTCCACTGCGAAACCCCAAAATGAGTCTGGTAAGAAAGCATAACTCATCATTGAACAAACCATGTCCAACAAAGTTCTATTTCTCCTCTTCGCTACACCATTCTGCTGAGGTGTACCCAATGCTGAGAGCTGAGAAACGATTCCATGTTCTATCAAATAGTCCTGGAACTCATAATCTAAAAACTTTCCACCTCGATCTGATCGAAGTGTTTTAATCCGTCTATCCAATGTGATTTCAACTTCAGCCTTGAACTCTTTGAACTTTTGAAAGGATTCAGACTTCCGTTGCATCAGATAAACATGCCTATACCTAGAGTAATCATCAGAAAAACTAATAAAATACTCATAGCCACCTCGGGCTTGCACATTCGTAGGACCACAAAGATCAGAATGTACTAACTCAAGAGGCTCTTTGGCTCGATAACCTTTTCCAATAAAAGGTCTTTTAGTCATCTTACCCTCAAGGCAAGATTCGCACACCGGTAAAGAATTTTCTTCTAACTCACTTAGAAGGCCATTATTCACTAATCTCTCAATCCTATTGAGATTGATGTGCCCCTAATCAAAGGTGCCAAAGTTGGGCATTTTCCTTTGGATAAATTTGTTGATGTTTAGATATAGTTACGACAGATTTAAACAATTCTGTGTTATGGAGGGAACTTAAGGCTAACGATCTTAATACATAGAAATTACTTTCCAGTTTAATTGTACAAATTTCAACACCATCTTTATGAATAAACACTTTATCTACATTAAAAGAAATCGTATATTTACATTGTAACTGACACTTTACAGAAATAAGGTTCCTCTTAAGTTCAGGAACAACAAAAACATCTTTTAAAACTAGAAACCTATTCTGTAAAGATAACTAAATGCCTTCCACTACCACAGCTGAGACAACGTGCCCAGTGCCTA
>NC_052353.1:63461087-63472350 GCF_009727055.1 Benincasa hispida
GAACATTCCCTTTTCAAACCGGCGCGAACACTCCTTGGGGCGACAGGTAGCGGGTTAGCAGGCGCTTTCCCTTTCCCCTTACCTCTCTTCTTCTTCTCCCTCTTTACAGAGTTAGAAGTAGAAAGTGTAGACTTTGTTCTTGAGGTCGAACCTTGATGGACGTCCTAGAAGACGAAGTAACATTTTCCTCAACCCTTTTCCTCTCCTTACTTTTCAGTAAAGATTGGTATGTCTAGAACTCGTTGAGGAGAGTTTGTAAGGGTATATTCCACTTTGTTAAGAATCGTATTGCTAACAAAGTGGAGGAAGCTCTCAAGCAATGAATGCAGGATTATGGTAACCTGACTGCCCCCATCGATTCTAAACCCATTCATCTCCACCACATTAGTGGACCATCATGTTAAGCACATAATCACGAACAGAGGTGCCTTCCTCCATTTTGGAGTTGAAGATGTATTTTCAGAGCCTCGTGCTTAAGCTGTCAAACGGTTGTTCGAACATCCCTCGCAGGGACTCCATGATCTCACGCGTTGAGACCATGGGTCATGTTCTTGGCCAACACGTCATTAAGACTGGCCAAGATATAGGCTCCGGGCCTCTCGGTTGCCGTGTCCACTGCTCATACGCTCCCCGAACATTTTGAGTGGCGTTGGAAGCTGGAATGGAGGACAGACCTCTGTAAGGGCAAACATTAGATCCTTAATGATGAGTATCGTCGTGATCATATTTTTCCAACTTGATAGTTGTTGCCAGTTAGTTTTTCTACGCTTGGCAATGCAATTAGTGGTTGTAGCCATTTTAAACAACGTTGCTAAAAAATGAAACAAACTTTTATAAGACTTTGCTAAACACATTTTAACCAATTAGTTTTAGCAAAACAGATCCTTAAGTAATTAAGACTTTTATTTTGCAATGATGCCCCAGCGAGGCAAGACAAACAATTCTGAGTAAGTGTGTACAAACAATGATGCCCCAGCGAGGCAAGACAAACAGATCCTTATAATTAACTCTTGGAACTGAACCTAACAGCCACCATTTGTTTGGTTCTGAATTGTTAACTCTTAACAATTCTGAGTAGTGTGACCCCTCATTTTCGACGCCAGAGTCCGCCTAATGAGGCACCATAGGGAAGAAGCAGATTAGGACAAGAGACTAAGTAACGTTATTCTCTTACAGGAGATCAAATAAAGAAACGCACAAAACTGCCAACCTATAGGGGGACACTCCCAGGGTCCTTGAGGCGATGCACAGAAACTTTATTCAATCCAACAAGCGAGACCGTGGGATATTCTGTCGCACTTCCCACTCCCACTTACTATGAACACTCTCTCCATCCACCTTGATATTAACCTACCCAAACACCATCCTTTAGAAGGACACTCCCAGGGTGCCACGAGGCCGAGGATAGATCTCATGATGTGGACTATAAGGGAGAAACTTGAAAGGTTTAAATGAAGCATTATATGCCCCAAGTACCTCCCACTGAATGTTCTGCCTAGGGGTTCATTAACCTAGACAATCCAACTACTGATTTTAGTCTGTCATTTATTAAATCCACTCATAAACAACTTTTGTCTATGAAATAAAACAAGTTCAACTAGTCATATTTAAACACTTTAATGGACTTTCCTTAACTTGTATGCATGCATGAAATCTATCTAATTCATCTTTCCAGGTAGGTTTCTAGGTAGGGGTATTACGTTTCCGTCAACTTAAATACCCTAGCCTAGATAGAACTCGCCTTAGACAAAAGGTCTCTTATAGATAGATTTGCTACACTTCAACCTTTTATTAGTCAATTTAATCCTATTAAACTGATTAAAATATTAAAAGATTAAAGCCTAAGGGTTGCTAATCATATTAGAACCGTGATCTTAGGTCTATGTTATCCACGTTTTAAACATTTTAAAACCATGAATTAAACCTAAGTGAGTATGCATGTCTTTCTTATAGCTTTTAGTTCTAATTTCTCTTTAACTTTTAAAAAGAAACAAATAAAACACATTGCCACACAACAAGGTATTTATAACGCTTATAAAGTAACCTATGTATCATGCTACATGCAATGTCCAGTCATTACTATACATAACTTTTATATATAATTAATAACCAAGCAAACATGCTTTCCATACACCCTTATACTATAACAATCATAATATAAAGATGATACATGTCAATGCTTTTATGCATGCATAAATAGAACTCTTATATTATATGATGCATGAGCATGCTCTTACGTAATTTAAATCATGCTTCTCTAAATCATGACAATTATAATAAAGAGATGATGCATGACCAATCCATAACCTAAGGTGGGATTTTTCTATATGTGCATATCATATGACATATAAAATAAACATACATCGCATGTATAAAACCACAGATGAATGGACCGAGATGAACCAACACAAAATCGGAATGAAAAAATCTATCTATTACATTTTTCCACCGAGCAAACTGGTTCATAGGTGAACCGAGTCTTGAACTGCCAAGTGAAGCTCCCATCGTGTAGTAAACGCCTCCAGGTAAACGATCGTTTAGCGCACACTAGACGATATCGCAAATGCTATATGATTGCTTAGACGACAACGAGGCTGCGAAGCCTGATCGTCTAAACGATCGCTTAACACGCGATAAGGTAAACGATTTACCATGTATTTTACTCTGCGATCGTATAGTCAGTGACTAAGCGATGAGGCTTGATGAGCTATACGATCGTCTAGTGCGCGCAGGTGTTAAATGACACCCGAGCATCTGATACTCAACGATCATCTATCCCATCGTTTATAACACCCAACCAACGGTTGATTGTCTTCTTCATCGAAGAACAGCAACCCTTGCAACGGACCTTCTTCACGAACGACTTAAAACTCAAACTAACTTTGAAATTATAAACTCGATAGCAATTAATTATGCCCAAAACAATAGGGGCCTTTGCAATTAACTGGAAATGAAAAAGAATATAACAAACCAAGGTTTCATCCCAGAAAACTCCAGTAATCCACACATCCATAAAATAATTAACAATTAAAATAGAGAGTAGACATGCTTAACCCATCGATAATGTAAATGCAATTCTTTGCAGCAATGAATTTGGAATATCAGAAACCTGGCTCTGATACCAATTGAAGGAACTCTTGTACAAGATTACCTATGAGCAGAAGTGGATCTTTCAAATTCATTGTGACAGAATTTCCACATATACATTCAGACATACAAATATGCAGTAATAACACTAAATTATTGGCATGTTATAAAGGATCAATAAACAAGAGACCGAGAGAACATACCAGTTGAAGACTTTCTTCACTTGAAAACTCACTCTCTTCACGAACGAACTCCTCTCGATAGAACGTCAGGAAATGGTTCAACAACTTTCTCGTCGTATACCACAAATGGCTTCACACGAACATCAAGAAATGGGGACGATACCACCACTCGGAGCCCTTAGTATTCTCGGAGTGAAAATCCAAAGGGTGCGCTTTGTTCGGATTTGGTAGAGGTGAGGAGGAAAGGGAATTGTGTACAAAGATTAAGCAAGTGGGAGAAGGGACAGACTATCATATAGTTAGGTGCTTGATAGTTTAGCGCGAGGTACACAATCGTGTAGTAAAAGCTAAGCGATCGTTTAGTTAATCTCAGGTGCTAAGCGATCGTCTAGGAAATGGTAAGCAATCGTCTAGAGAAAATGCGTGCGAGTGTGCGATCGTTTCGTAAACGGAAAGCATTATCGTATAGACTCTCAAGTACTATGCGATCGATTTCTAATCACACCGTGAGCGATTATGCGTCTCTTCCAAAATGAAAACCATTTTGATTTTATTCTTCAGTTCCTAAAACTGACTTGAACTTCCCACTAACACATGAATTCGGAGAAAATGGTGTGCAATTATCTCGTAACCGTCTAATTAATAAAATAATAAATATAATCATATTATATTTATAACCTGATATCAACCATAGTGTTTTCTCCTCTACTTGATATAAATCATATCTATATTCAATTTCCTTCAACTTAATATATCTCATACATTTAGTCAATCATATCATATATAATTAACCAGTTCAATTATATCATATATAATCGAACTTCCTTTTGTCAATTTGAACATTTCAAACTGACCCAAAAATTGATTCTTAATTTGTATCCAAGCTACCAACCTTATGAACCTATGGCTTGAAGCTCCAACGATACGTGAATAGCTGACTAAACTCTTTAGCCACAAGATCCATCATCCATTAACTGCCAAGCATTCCACTAAAAATTGACAACTGAACTAAAAATTGACAGTTGAACTCTTCTTACCACAGATATATTTCGGATATAACCAATTATGAGTACGATAACCCTTCACAGATGATCGTAAGTACAGCTGGGCCAATTTACCATTTTGCCTCTATAGTTACATCTCACTCCTTAAGTACCACTGATCCCTCTAATAAAATATACAACATAATCCAACTATGTGTGAACACCTCTTGGGCCATGAGAAAGTGTGTGGTGCAACATTGTTCAAGCCCCAGGATTAGTCCTTAAGAAAGTTACCTATTTACTTACCTCTGCCTCAGGGAAAGAGTGAATTCCATCTTGTGTAGTGAGTTCCCAGCTCCCAAATCAGACGAATCCCCAAAGTGGTAGGTTTGAGTCGGCGACCTGGCCACTCACACCTATGCAAATCAAAGAACCGCCCTCAATGGCAGAAGTTCCCAACTCACTCAGGATTGAGGTCATGTTACCTATGGTCATCCTAGTGAAGTGAAGTCTNTTCTTAACCTATAGTTTGATATCATATATCTACTATAGTAATTTCTCCTCTACTTGATCTAAATTATATTTATATCTAATTTCCTCCAAAATAATGTATCTCATACATTTAGTCAATTATATCATATATAATTAACCAGTTCAATTATATCATATATAATCGAACTTTCTCTTGTCAATTTGATCATTTCAAATTGACCCAAAAACTGATTCTCGACTTTCTTCAAGCTACCAAGGGGACCTTATGGACCTGTGGCTCGAAGCTCCAATGGTACGTGAATAGCTGACTAAACTCTTTAGCCATGAGATCCACAATCCGTTAACTGTTAGGCATTCCACTAAAGACCAACAACTGAACTCTTCTTACCACATATATATTTCTGTCCATCAGATATAACCAATCATGAGTATGATGACCCTTCACAGATGCTCGTAAGTATATCTGGTCCAATTTACCATTTTGCCCTTGTAGTTACATCTTACTGCTTAAGTACCATTGATTCCTCTAATAAAAAATACAATATAGTCCAACTAAGTGTGAACACTTCTCAGGCCAAGAGAAGGTGTGGCGTCACATCGTTCAAGCCCTAGAATCAGTCTTAAGGGAGCTATCTATCTACTTGCCCCTACTTCGGGAAGTAGTGAATTCCATCTTATATAGCTGAGTTCCCAGCTCCCAAATCAGACGAATCCTCAAAGTGGTAGGTTTGAGTCGGCGACCTGACCACTTGCACCCATACAAATTAAAAGACCACTCTCAATGGCAGAAGTTCCCAACTCACTCAGGATTGAGGTCATGTTACCTATGGTCATCCTAGTGAAGTGAAGTCTCTGTCATGAACGATGTTATATAATGAGACATTAACACTTTGTGGTCAGGTCTTATATAAACTCTTCGTATAGGAGGCCCCCGCTCGCATGTGCCCACATGAATGATCAGGATCAGACCATCTGTGACAAGTCACAACACTTGTAACTATTCCACAAAGCGGGACGCATCCGCAGCGTTACCAAGATAAGGTTTCTCTCCTATATCCATTTACTACAGACCATTTTGGTTATTACTTAAGACATGATCCGCAGCGTTACCAGGATAAGGTCACCACATACATGCTTAAGTTACATAAAGACAATCAGGGATTTTAGTTTATTGGTTTGTGGTAAAGCAAATAAAACATTCAAAATGAGCAAAAATCAAGAAACGAAGTAAATATCATATATTATACATCACAAACGTACGTACAAACTGTTTACAAACTACAGGACACGAGACTTTAGGCCATCATCCTCAACAGGATCAATGTTCAAAATACAGTCTAAAGGGTCTATAGTATAGGGATAAGATTGAGTACCTTATCATGGTAACACTATGGATATGACCCACTTTATATTTGATATAAACATAATGGTCCAACACATTTGTGTAGATGATACGTGAGTGGGGGTATCCTATGCAATGAGCTTGTATAAGACTGGATCATGAAATGGTAACCACTAGATGTAACACCATTGATTAGTTTAGTTCCTATTTCAATAGGATGACCTAGGCGACTTAGTCTTAATCTTGAGCATATTATTAATTCATGTTCACGAGGGATTGTCCTTTGATTTGCATGGGTGGGGGTGGTCAGATCGCCAACCCAATATGCCTACTATTTTGGGGACAAGATCGAGTAAGGAGCTAGAAACATAATAATACAAGATAGAATTCGCTCTTTCCTGCCTTAAAGGTAAGTAGATGAACGTTTCCTTAAGTGGTGCCTCCGAGACTTGAACAAAGGGTCTCATCCTCTCATTAGCCCAAAAGGGGTTTTTGTTTATTGGTTGGACCATATACAAGTTGTTCATTGGAGGAGCACTAGTACTTAAGGAGCCAGAGGTAACCCGAGGATAAAATGGTAATTTTACTCAGTTGGAGTTACGAACATTCGTGAAGGACTAACTTGTTGATATTGATATATATTCGTTGACACAGAAATATATCTGTAGTGAGACGAGTACAATTGTGGGTCTTTAGTGGAGTGTACCCATAGTTAACGAATATTGATTAACTTGGTCAATGTGTTTAATCAATTAATCTCATATCTTGGAACTTTTGATCTATAGGTCCATCAAGTCCCCTCGTTAGCTCACTAGAGGATACTTAGGAGGGTTCATTTATATTTTTCAAATTCATTTGAGGAAACTATATATTAATGTGATTAATATATAATTAATTATGGATATGATCTATAATCAAATTGAAAAGTAATATTTGAATTAGATTCAAATTAATTAATTCAAGTGAATTAGCTTCGCAAAGAATTAATTAATAGAGAGGTTTTGCACATATGCATGGGATGTGTATGATGATTAAATGTATACATTAAATAGGGTTTAATGTATAAGTAGTTATTTAATTATTGTGCAAATCAAAATTAAATAAATGTTATTTGATTGTGAAAATTAAATAAGTATCATTTAATTGGACTAATTATCTGAATAAATGTTATTTAATTAAATTAGCTAATTAATTAAATAAGTGTTATTTAATTAATTATAGAAAGGAAAAATATATTGGAATGATGTTTGGTCATTCTCTGTATAAAAACCTTTCCATGGCCCTTTGGGAATGCATTGAATACACAATTCTCATTGCAGAGAAACTTTGACAATATAGAACTCCCTAGTGCTATTGTGCAAAATTTTCTCTGAGCCTCTCTACTCTCCAAAACCTTATTCTCCTCTCTCTCTCCCAGTAGTTGGATACCACCTATCCCTCTATTGGAATCCCATTGTCACACCCCCTCCCAAACTACTCTCTGAGCCTAGGAAAGGACATGACTGCAGCAGTTATCAACCCTTTTACTGACACGTACTGTCTACTAAATCTAGCGGAAATAATCTAATACCAATATGTAATCTCATACACAGCAACTGCTTCTATGGCTAAACAACATTAAGTATTACACATAAAATATTTACAGATATTACATTACAAGTTTCATAAGTGTCGATACCCAATACTCTTATGTCCCTACATGAATAACTATAACATGTGTACAATATTTACAGTAACCACCTAGCAGACGGGTTACAATAACTTTTGTCCTTGAGTGGCAGAGTAGATGCAAAGCTACCTCCTGAGGATCTGACCGCTACCTGGAGGAAAGAAAAAAATTGAAAATGGGATAAACTTGCTAGCCCAGTGAGTGACTTAAGAAAGAAAACTGATTCTCATGTATAAGTCTCAATAAAGAGATCATACTTAAATTATAAATCTCTACAGTAAACTTATACTGAGATATAAACATTTTCCAAGCATAAAACATGTAAAGATGTTTTCATCATAAGACATTAAATTGTTACTTAGTTGAGAATAATCCGCTATGGAAAAATCCCAACGTCAACTGCTTAGTTAAAAAAGAACCCTTTTGCTCAATCTCTGACTTAGTCAAGATAGAACCCTTTTGCTCAATCTCTGACTTTCACTACCTACATGCATGTGGCTATAATGAAGTACCGTCATACCTTAGGTACTTCCACTCAGATACCTTCTCAAATGTCCCTCAGTATCGAGCTGCTTGGATACCTTCTCAAATGTCCCTCAGTATCGAGCTTCAAGTAATACCAGTCATATCATGAATTTCTCTTTAAAGCATGTAAAGAAAAACGCATAGAAAACCTGTCTTTGAAGGTATTAACACATGCTTTTTGTATTTAAACACATAAATAGTTTTTCAATAAACTTTCATACGTGGCATGTGTTTAAAAATATAACTCATAGTTTGCTTGGAAATTACTTTGTAAAACTAACTAGCATGAGAATAATCTTTCTTAAAACATGGTTTCTTTAAAACATTGTAAATATTTAGTCACTCACAACTTTTAGGATTACTCCTCAAAGGTCGATATGCTTCTAACACTGGTGTTAATCCTGTGGACATAAAAGCATATATTAACTACTAGCATTGGTCTCCCTTTTGAGACTAACTCTGAAATAGCCTTGCGTTTAGCCTTTGGCTCTTGCTACCTTGCTGTAGGTTTAACACTCAGAAATTTCCTTGAGACTTTGGCTCTTGCTATGTATCCAACACTCAACACAAATGCATCCTCACTTGTGCAACCCACACTTGGTCTAAGTGTTCCTTTAACCACACATGGTCATCCACAAAGGCTGCTATTCGTCCAATACCTCAAATGCAAGCTTTTCTCAGCCCACACAGCAGGTCCAACACATCAGAGTGCTCAGCCCTTAGCCTGTCAAAGTGTTTACTTTGAACTGCCAGCTTAATCAACCCAAGCAGCTACCTGCTTGTTCATAAAATTCTAGATTTGAATTACTGAATTAATAACTCGAATTCTAGAACTCATCTCAAGAAATTTTCTTCTAAAAACTTGTTTATAATTGTCTCAGGAAGCTTACCTTAAAACTTTCAGCTTCCAACTTTTCATGATTTGTCCTAGCGATTCAATTCTTTATCGATGGCTCGGATTCACCCAAGAATGGAACCTTTGGTACCTTTTTCCCTTCTCTGGCATTATTCCGATGATACCTTCTTTTGATAGTGTCATCTATAAAAGTAGACTCTCAGAGCTTTCCAACGACACTAAGATCTCTTAATTTGCACAAAGGAAATGATCAAACTGATCGTTTGAAGTTCAACCTCCCTTTTTTATACTGCTTTCCATCACTTACCATTAAGCCTTAGCACGACACCTTCAGCTTTCATGGAGTTAAATCTCGTGCTTAGGATAGCTAGTGCTCTTAATTGGTGGTTAAGACTGATCCATGTATGCTACAATCATTTAGCTCATTGCCTCATCGTGCAACTCATCGTTTAGTGACCTCTCGCTGATGCTTGTCACCCAACGATCTCGCTGTCGCTCATCGTGTAGCTCTCGCTAACGCTCATCGTGTAGCACTAACACCTATCGTCTAACGCATCACGACCATCGTTTAGCACTCACGCCCATCATGTAGCGCCATCGCTCAACGTCATCGTCTAGCACTGATGTTGATCGTGTAACGCCATCACTTCATCATTTAGCGCTATCGTCCATTGTATAGTGCTATCGTCTAGCGTTGCAAATTGCTACATGATCGTCTAGTGCATCGATTAGCACCTCTCGTTGCTACACAATCGTCCGCACGTGCAACTCCAATGCCCTGCGCCCACGCTCGCGCACACCTGAAGCTACCGCATGCATGCTAACCTCTCAAGACTTGGCTGCAACTAATAACGGGTAGAAATGCACGATATTACAGTGCTAAGGTCTTAAACAATGCTAGATTGTGTTGATAAAATATGTTAGATTGCGTCCAAAAAGCATTAAGTTTATAACATTGCGGTCGCATGCGTTCATCACATTAGAACAGTTAACTTTGGTATTTTTATGCAGAATATACGTTAACGCAGGGCGAAAAGCGTGATCTCAAGAATTCAATGGTCGAGCGCAGCATTACCGCAAGGCTTTGCGGTGATTCATGTTGCTTTACGGTGATTTGTGTTCACATAAATCTGCTCAAAAAGGATTGTTGTATAGAGCTGACGCAACATGGTGGGTGCATCTGGTTGAAAGGCATAATTAATCACGATGGGACAGAAAGCTGATGACAGTCGAATCCCAATTAAGTTGATAGCCGCTAAGGATAACAAGTACATTCAACTTTTCGGTGACAAATATTCGGCGCATTAGTTAGGGAATTAAAGCCATCCCATCTGTGCAATCATAAGAGAGAAGAGTTCTTAACCAACCCTTTCTCTTAGAGCTTTATAACACCTTTCATCCAAAGCTCTATAAATATCAAAGGCATCCTTCATAAAAGGAGTTCACCAGTTCACCTATTCACCAATTTAAGAGCTCAGCTCATTTTTGTCCATAGTTTTCCTTTTAGTTTTAAGGTGGAGCAAGAGAAGAGTAGAAACATCGGAGATCACTCAGGAAAACTCGGGAGAGAACCCTGAGGCGTAGAAGCAGAGAGAGGGCCGACTCTTGCGAGAGCGAGATTATCTTTTGAACACGAGTAGAAAGCCTGGGAAGCAAGAGATTGCTACCAGGCTCTTTATTCTATTCTTACATTGTTGTTTTGTACTTCATCTTTATATTTCTATAATGAAAGTTCTTATTCTACACCTATTGATTTATTTGGTTACTGCAAAGTCTTCTGAAAATTACCACTGCATACCATTTTCCCAAGTCCCTGAATTCGACCCTGGACTTATCAGGAAACTCAGTAGGGTTTACACTTAGATTCCACTGAGAAAACTTGAGTGCTCAACGCAATTCCACCACCGCATTTTCTCCATAATTTCACATCATAAAATAACGCATCAAGTTTTTGGCGTTGTTGCCGGGGACTTCGGCAAAATAGTGTGCTAACGATAATTTTTTTAATTTCTTTGCAGACTCTCTATCTCTAGCGAATTACGACCTGGAGATTGAGAGGACGTTTAGAAGAAGATTAAGAGACAACCGCCAACAACAAGATAGAACTCCAAGAATGGCAGAACAATC
>NC_052353.1:63472365-63489269 GCF_009727055.1 Benincasa hispida
GAACAATATAATGGCCAACCCAATCCTTCTGGTGAATGACCGCAATAGACCCATTCGGAACTATGCGTCGCCCAACCTCTATGATTTCTCTCCAGGAATCATGAGGCCAACGTAAGATGGATCGAGGTTTAAAATGAAGCAGGTAATGTTGCAGATGATCCAGGCTGCTGGGCAATTTGGAGGAAGGCGTGGCGAAGACCCGCACACCCACCTCCGGAGATTCATAGAATCTGTAATACTTTTGTGTTCCCGAATATCTCTATCGAAGAAGTTTGACTAATCCTGTTTCCATTTTCTTTGTTGATTGGGCAAGAAAATAGGCATATTCTCTCGAACCGGGAGAGATAACTTCGTGGGAACAAGTGGTGGAAAAGTTTATGAAGAAGTATTTTCCACCAATCGAAAATGCCAGAAGAAGGAAATTAATAACAAATTTTGAACAAAAAGATGACAAATCGCTCAGCGATGCTTGGGCGAGGTTTAAGCGGTTGGTAAGAGACTGTCCATATAATGGCTTACAAGACTGCCTGCAGATGGAGAATAAGTAACCAGGTTCAACGCCGTGTTAGAATAAGTAAACGCATAAGCTTGAATTGTTTTAAACAAACGCATTCTCATGAGCTGAAAGTAAAGTTGCGGAGAATGAATAAAAAAAATTTTGGAGCAAAGGCTTGCCGAATTTAACTTAGAAAAATCTCTTTGGAGAAGTATCCGAAGTAGAGGAGAGCACTGCATCCATAGTTAGAGGCACGAGTAAATTATATTTTGAGAAGATGGTCATCGCAAAGAGACACCGGAAGGTGAGTTAAGAATTTCTTAAATATAACGCATGTTTAAGGACAAGCATGATTATAAGTTTAAAGAGGTGATAACTGGCAGAAATGCCAGCTATTATAAGCCTTTTATTTAGAATCATGAGGGCTAATAAGTAGAAAATGCGGTGGTAATACCTAGAATTTGCGAAAAATTGAGTTTTGCGTCAATTAACACCTAAATCCTCAATGACCCCAATATTATGCGTTACTCCATGCCAAAATGTCTATTTTTGTAGCTATCGCAGGAATCAAACGCATGCGTTTGAAATAAGCAATCACAGACAAACGCATGCGTTGAAGCCAGGCGATCGCAAAGACAAATGCATGCACTGAAAGTTGGATCGTATGCGTCCACGCATGGATGTTACGGTGATCGTATGCGTCCAAAGCATGGAAGTTTCGGTAATCGTATGCGTCCATTACAAGGAAGTTGTAGTGATCGTATGCGTCCATCGCATGGAAGTTGGGATGATCAAGCGAATGCAGTGATTAATTGGAAATTGCAGCCACGGAGTGACGACCATAATAGAAGGACGATCGCAAGATGGGTAGAATGCGTTGATGCTTCAGCTGAATCAAGCTCGGACACATACCTTGGGAGTATCAACAAGATAAGGCGATGTGAAATTGCCCATACCACGACAAAAGTATCAATGAGCCATAATGCAATCATTATAGCTGTCGGCATTTAAACTCTATAAATAGCCTTTTGGACCTTCATTTCAAGACATCCGTATTTCTACCTCAAGGCAGAGGTTTGTGATCACAGATGAGAGCTTGAAAGAGATTTTCAGTGAGAATTCTTCATCTCCACAACCCAGACCAAGTGACGATCGGAGCATTCGTCGAAGATAGAACTCGAGAGAGACATCTCTACCATTCAACCATGGCACCACTGGCAGCCTTGACGCAAAGTCCTTCCTTTCTCTTTTAATCTCTGTGTTGTATTACATTTTAGCTTAAGATATTAAGATATTTTGTGATCAATGCAAAATCTTAACTCCTTCATTGTCGTCCTCTTCATCATCTTCATCTCTATCATAGATTATCTTTAGCATTTATTTATCAAAGACAAATGCATGCTTAATCGTGTAGCCTAGAGATAGGACGCATGAAGCAACCCACCGAGAGGTGTTCATTGTGTGAGTATAGTGAGTTAATCCTCTTTGCTTGGTGAAAGGCTGTAGCAACGCATGTCTATGGAATGTTGCATTGCTTGTCTATAAGTTAAATAGCCACGTCTAACTTCCTGAGAAGGTAAAAGATGGAATGCACTAAAGCAAAGTTCGCATTGTTCCTAGAGATAGGCACAATCTTATGCTCGACGCAACCATGCACTATAGAGATATAGTCATGCGGCTGACCACCGAGAGGTGTGCGATGCATTAGTGCAATGAGCTGGGATTACTCAGGCGATTTAACATAATAAACATTACTATGCGTTAATGGTTGTTGTGTTTCTACTTATTCTCATCGCAAATCTTCTAGTACTCAATTTGTTTAGTTAGGAGTAGGAATAGTATGTACATCCATTAAACTTCTTTTTATTTTTCTTTTCATTGCCTCAAACACAATGCTTCACAAGAATTATTGAGTGACAAGTCCTTGTGTTCGACCTCGGATTATCCGAGAAACTTACTTTTGCATTATACTTGGCGCGAGTGTAAAAAACTTGTGATAGGAACGTGTGGTCATTGCATATTAGTTTACTGCACCTTCATTCCGACGCATGGGTGCAAATGCATAAGCCATGTCTAACGCATGAATTCATGTACAACCCCATCTGTCCTTAATTAATAAAATAAACAAAGCTTTTCTAAAATTTCAACAACTTTTTGGCGCCGTTGCCGGGGACTTGGTAGCTAATGTTTTGTGAAGTTTTTATGTTTCGCAGGCACCCTTTCAATATTAGGCGTATTGTAGATTGTGCGACCAAACTACAAACAATATTTGAAGTATAGGCGATGCGTCGAAAGTCAAATATTGACCCCGAGATAGAAAGGCTATCTGTCGCACGAGCTGGAAGCAGTCTTAGACGCATGTTAACCATCATGCATCCAACAATTGCTGAAAGCTCCAATGGTCAGGGCGCGCCCCCTTGACCCAAGCAGTTAAGAACCATCTCCTACGTGGGAGACTCCTTGCGGTGACAACACTACAATTTCTCCAGGGACATCTTCTACTCTATCTTTTACATTTCTTTCTTAGTTTAGTTTATTATTTTTATTTATTGTTATTTTGGATATGTGGCTGCTTCCTTGGTTGTGGTGCGTTTTCCCCTTGTAGGTGCGATAATAACTCTCTTCAGTGCGCAGTTACAACAGAAGAATCCTCCACATCTTTCAACGAATGGTTTCAATCGCATGAACTCCAACGCATTGTCACATGTGTTCTTCTACTTAAGGTTCTATTCTTGTTATCTTTTATGCATTATCCTTTTGGAATTCTCCTTGTTTGACTGTGTTTCTTTGTGATGCTTCTATAATGGTACAAATAATTCACCACATCCTCTAACTAGTATCACAAGGCATCCCTTACTTTTAATAGCTTCTTCAAAGTGTGAAAGTCTATAGTTTTATTGTGTGCAAACCTTTGCTCAAACATTTGTTATCACATTCCTGTTGAGTTTGTTTTTAGCTTGCAGTGAGAATGCTTCCACCCTCTAAGTTTGAGGGGTGGCAGCGGTCTCTGAGAATTGCATTCATAACATTGCGGTCATTTCCTTTTTTTTAAAAAAAAAAAAAAGAGCTTTTGAAAATAATAACTCCATTACCAGTGCAATGGGGAAACCCATGTTGACAAGAGTTGAGTTATGAAAGGCACTTACCCGTAGTTAGATGTCCGCATGACACCTGTGAGGGCAAGCCAAAACGAAGGTAAGTCGCTAGGATCAACGCATAAGTGATAACTTGTAGAAATACAAGTTATTTATGCTGCCTTATTTAAATATTGCAGCCAAAAGAGAGTAAATATGTGTCGATTGTATGAAAATTAGCTCAGAAATACAATAAATATAAATTATCGCAATTACACCCACTAACATCATCAAGATAGTAGAAGAGGATATTTCCACAACTGTTTTGTAGGAAACCAAGTCACCGCTTGTGATCAAGGCTCAACGAGAAATTGAACAACGCATCTCTGTCACCTTGCACCTGTCAAACCACAATGAAGAGATGACTAACGCAATGACGGCGCAATGCGAAAGTCGATCCTGAGCTGAATGTTAACTGCATGCGGTAATAAAAACAACACTGCATGCGAGCAATCGATCGAAAGATGCAGCTGAGCGATGCAAACGCGGAGGATTGTGACACGTGTACAACTAACCGTTGTGTAGATTAGACGGTCTGATTGCATAACAGAAGGAATATTTATTCCTCCATCTTTGGAATTTCCATAACAAGAAGTGGGGTCTACATGCCAAGAGTCCAAGCTTTTCACCTATAAATACCCCCATAAAATTCAGAGAAGATATACTTAATACGGGGATAATTGATACGAGGGCTAATTGATGCTAGATTGAGAGAAAGGCTAAGCTAAGTACTGATCGGAAGAAATCTGGGAAGAGAAGAGACAAGGTCGAGAGGTGAGTCTCAGTGTGAATCTTCCAGAACCCTGCCATGAAGTTCTGTGCTTAGATCCTTGCTATCGGTTGAGCATGCCTGAGAGGGAAAGCTCATCCTTCCGCATGATCCATCCACTCCGACAAGAAAATCTCCATCTAGATCAGCGCCAAGACGTTGGCGATTATTTGTATTTGTTTCTAACTCTATTCATCAATTGTATTTCATTCTCTTAATCTCTTCATTCAAAAATCATGTATCAGACATTAAATAGTTTATTGAATGTCTTGATCACTTTCACTTCCATTTTTCTGTCTATTTCTATTCCTCCATTAATCGTTTTCTCCATGAAGTTTTCTTAATACCTTGGTAATTAATATGGATTAAACGAGTAACTTAATCTGTGTTAAAGAGATAAATACGTTTAGCTAAGGCATGCTAGACGGCATCTTCACCTATGAGAACAAAAGTGAAGATGTCATTCTGATCTGTCGAGAAAAGGTTAGAAGAATGTGTTAACTAAAGTGAGTAGTACTTCCAGAGATGGAAGCAACCTTGCATTCATTACGTTCATCCTTGTTTCACCACAGAGATGTGGAAACGCAGCCAATCATCGAGAGGTGTACGCCAAGGGAAAAGCGGAACAGTACTTATATCTTTAATGCAATTAAGGAACTTGTGCTGTTTGTATTAATTATCTTTTCTCTTTCTGATTCGCACATAAAACTTGTCACCGCATTACACAATCTTTGCATAATCTTCATAGCCAGCCTTGACCTCAGTATCTTGTATCATGAAACTTGTATCTTGTATCATCTTAGCTTAGATTTACTTTATCGCAATTTGTTTTAATATCGCATTTTTACCACTTTACTTTACTTTATCACATCTTTAAATACTTGTACAAACAACCTTTATTAATTTGAAAAAACCTCTGGTCGCATATATCACAAACATAACACAATAACCTCAAACAGTCCCTGTGTTCGACCTCGGATCACACTGAGAAACTTGCGGTGAATTTATACTTGGTTTCAACACAAGGAAACTTGTGACAACGTACAACATACTACAAGAACATTCATTAATAACGCATATCAAGAAGTAGTATCACATATCATCGCATAAATTTTATGTTTACAAGTTTATGGCACCATTGCTGGGGATCATAAACTTGCGTTATAATCATCCATGTGTTGTGTGACATAAGATCAATTCTATGTTGACAATAAGTGCAACTCCTCTGTCTGGCACAACCCAAATTAAGCAAGACATGAGTTGAGTTGAATATAGAACGCAACCGAAGTTGGATGCCCGCATGACACACATGGGGGTAAGCCAAAACGAAGAGCGTAACCAGGTTCAACGTAGCATTAGAATAAGTAAATGCATAAGCTTGAATTGTTTTGAACGAACGCATTCTCATGAGCTGAACGCAAAGTTGCGGAGAATGAATAAAAAAATTTTGAGAAAAGGCTTGCCTAATTTAACTTAGAAAAGATATCTTTGGAGAAGCAGCTGAAGTAGATGAAAGCATTGCATCCATAGTTAAAGGCACGAGTAAATTATATTCTGAGAAGATGGTCATCGCAAAGAAACGCCGAAATGTGAGTTAAGAATTTCTTAAGTATAACGCATGCTTGAGGACAAGCATGATTCTAAGTTTGGGGGGGGTCATAACTGGCAGAAATGCTAGATATTATAAGTCTTTTATTTAGAATCATGAAGGCTATTAAGTAGAACATGCGGTGATAATACTTAGAATTTGTGAAAAATTGAGTTTTGCATCAATTAGCACCTAAATCCTCAATGACCCCAATATTATGCGTTACTCCATGCGAAAATGTCTATTTTTGTAGCCCCATCTGTCCTTAATTAATAAATAAACAAATCTTTCCTAAAATATCAACAATCGCCGTAATCCAAAGAAGAAAGATAGCCGCAAAGAAGGATGCATCAATACACAATGCGGGCAACAACGCAAATTTGGGGGTTGTATTTTTCCTTAACTTTATTCCAAATTTTGCACTATCGCATCGCATTTTAATTTTGAAATTTTTATCACCACATTCTCTTTGATTACCCAATCATTTGACATGGATAAATTTAGTGAGTCGCCGCATGCTGCCTCTTTGCTAATTATGATTTCAATGATGAAACACATGCTTCTAATTTTTTTATATATACTAGAGTCAACTTAATCTTAGAAAAGTCACCTCATGAAATATTTCTAGAAGTGAGAGGTCTGCTAGCTTTCTTTCAAACTCTCTTTACGAGTTTTCTAAGAACATCGCATGACTTCTTTCAATCTTTTGGCAATGAGGACATTGCCGCATTTTAAATGTGGGGGTGAGGTATTTATTTTCGACCTTGCTATTTAAAAAAAAAAGGAAAAAAATTGAGAATAACAACTCCACTATCAACGCAATGGGGAAACCCATGTTGATAAGAGTTAAGTTGTGAAGGGCAATTACCCATAGTTAGATGTCCGCATGACACACGTGAGGGCAAGCCAAAACAAAAGTAAGTTGCCAGGATCAACGCATAATTATAATGACCGCAACTCCGCTGCCAAGAAGGTATAAGTTTAGTCTGAAAAAGAGCGCATTGCTCGTAGTTGGATATTCGCATGACACACGTGAGGGCAGGCCAAAACGAAGGCAAGGCACTTGGATCAGCGCAAGGTCAGAAAAATAATAATGTCAAGAAATATGTAAGGATAAAATCATTTCACACCCTGATGGAAAAGTTTTCTTTTTGAAATAAATCATGTAATGTCCTAGAATTTAGTAAAGTCCTTTTGAAGGTTGAGCTTGCAGTTCCTAGGTCTTAGAAATATTTTCAGAATAGACTTGAATAAGACTTAAGGAAATTTTGGTGTATAGGATTGGAATGAAGTATCCTTGAGAAATCTAGGAAAAGAGATTTGCGATCAACTTGCTAAAGGAAATCTTTAGCTTATGCTTGAGGACAAGCATTGTTTAAATTTGGAGGTGTGATAACGGGCAGAAATGCACGTTATTACAGTGCTAAAGTCTTAAACAATGCTAGATTGTGTTGATAAAATATGTTAGATTGCGTCCAAAAATCATTAAGTTTATAACATTGCGGTCGCATGCGTTCATCGCATTAGAACAGTTAACTTTGGTATTTTTATGCAGAATATGCGTTAACGCAAGGTGAAAAGCGCGATCTCAAGAATTTAATGGTCGAGCGCAGCATTACCGCAAGGCTTTGCGGTGATTTGTGTTCGCATACATCTGCTTAAAAAGGATTGTCGCATAGAGTCGACGCAACATGGCGGGCGCATATGGGTGAAAGGCATAATTAATCATGATGGGACAGAAAGCTGATGACGGTCGAATCCGAATTAAGTTGGCCGCTAACGATAACAAGTACATTCAGTTTTTTGGTGACAAATATTCGATGCATCAGTCAGGGAATTAAAGCCATCCCATTTATGCAATCATAAGAGAGAAGCTGCTCTTCATCCAAACTCTATAAATACCAAAGGAATCCTTCAAAAAAAGAGTTCACCAGTTCACTTATTCACCAATTTAAGAGCTCAGCTCGTCTTTGTCTATAGTTTTCCTTTTGATTCTAAGGCGGAGCAAGAAAAGAGTAGAAACGTTGAAGATCGCTTAGAGCAACTCGAGAGAGAACTCTGAGGCGTAGAAGCAGAGAGAGGGTTGACTCTCACGAGAGCGAGATTATCTTTTGAACACGAGTAAAAAGACAGTGTAAAAGCCTGGGAAGTAAGAGATTGCTATCAGGCTCTTTATTCTATTTTTGCATTGTTGTTTTGTACTTCATCTTTTATACAATGGAAGTTCTTATTCTATATCTGTTCCCTCTCTTAGTATGCATGAGTAGCTAAACTAGTCGAATGGGTTGACAAGAACTAAGCCAACATGACCTAGGATTTTCATTGCTTACGATTGTGATAACTTGTAGAAATACAAGTTATTTTGGCTCTTAAGTTGGAAAAACTAAGGTTTTTAATGATAAATTCTCCTTATTTTTAAAAGAAATGCATGGAATTACTCAAACATTAGGAAACTCATGCAAAAGAATGTTTGTTACTAAAATACTACGGCACTAACGCATTATATTGCAGGATTTCAACAAGAGGCTAACGCATCATTTCGAAGTGTCATAGGCAAAGTTCTAACGCATGGGCCATGCGTCGAAGGGATTCAACGTAAGGAAGATTCACTGATTCAGGCTGTTTGTGTCAAATCACCACTTGCAAGCATGGGCACCTGCAGCAGGCGGTGTCTTAAAAGCTTCTGAGTGTCAGGTGGCTGATCAGGGCATGGACTTTAATGTTGCCCATCATCAAGCTGGAGATGACCGACGCCTATAAATAGAAGAAATCCCTTTAGAGTTCGAATTTCAGAAAAAATTCAAGTTCTTACTCTCAATATTAGCTTAGTCTTAGTTTTAGATCTTTAGAGTTGTGATGTGGTGCCAAGAAGAGCAGAAGGGAAGAGAACCACCACCACCGCCGATCAAGGAGAAAAGGAAGCCGAACTTGAGAGAGACACTTCGTCCAATTCTTATACAAGTGATTATACACAACTAGAATTGAGCCAAAAAGGACAAAAGATTGTACTCTGCGGCTTGACTCAGTTCGTTTCATCTCATTTGTCGCTTTCATCATTTCATCTGATTAAGTATTGCTTTTGTAAAAACAATCTAGTTCTTTATAAATTCATATATTTGATCCATCACACTTTGCCATTGTTTATTCCTTGTTTATGTTGAATGCATCTATACTTCATGCAAAATTTCATTTCAAACGCTTGCCATCTTGATCAATTGGTAAAAGCATCTTTAGCTTAGACTATTCGAGAGAATAAATAAGCCAATATCAAGTAAAACGCCTAGTACATCTAGAGATAGACTTACTGATGTTTATTGCATTCTATGTTTGACGCATGCATCCTAGAGATAGGTTTTGTATGCTATTCGCATTGAGAAATTTTGAATAGAGTCTAACGCATAAACAAAGATAAACAAATAATCTCATTCATCACATTCTAGTTCGTGTACATTCATCTTAGATCGATGCATACCATTTGCACTAAAATCCATTTCCACACGACCCATCATTCTCTGCTCAACCCTTTTGTATCTTCTTGCACACACACAGCACTAACACATTTCTCCATACATTTAGGAAACCCCTACAACAGTTACAATGCAAGTTCTGCGTTAGCTTAATCTGAATCCCTGAGTTCGACCCTAGACTTACCAGGAACCTAAATTGGATTTATACTTGGGTCTGATTTAGGAAAACTTGAACGTCAATAGAGAAGTGTCATGCGTTCTGTTGCACATCTTTAATGCATCACTGTGTTAAGAATACATCAACGCATCAAAGCATCAACGCATCATTCATACTTAGAACTTATTTTTTTTTCAAATTATTTTATACAATACACTTCTAGCTCAAATCACGATAGCAACGAATGTCTTGTTTTATGCTGTGCCAAACATCTCTTTAGTGCTACTCGAGAGAGAGTATGAAGAAAGAACCTAAGACTCGAGAGAGCTAGGTTAGAATTTAGACTCGAGAGAGCAAGATTAGAACTGCATAAACAAGAGATAGGGGCTTAGAGATAAGCTCTGTTTGCCAACCTGCATCGTATGCATCCTAGAGATAGGTATGATATTATGTGGTTGCCTTATTTGTGTGTGCGTCAGTTTGTCAATGTATAAATAAGAATACAGGCTTATGTGTAGGTTCTATAGACTTATCGCATATATCGCATACGTTTTAGCCTTAGAAGTTGTAGCATTCACACCGAGAGGTGGTTTACTATTGTAAGTGTGTTGCATGGTCGCAAAGCATGAATGCATCCTAGGAATTGTTAGCCGAAACCCTTCTCAACCCGTTCATCACATATTCATCGTATCTTCAGTTTTATCAACTCTTTTCGAACTCCGCCGCAATTGTTTATTTTCATTACCGCAAACAACAACCCCAACATCTATTGATTTATTTGGTTACCACAAAGTCTTCTTAAAATTACCACCGCATACCATTTTCCCAAGTCCCTAAGTTCGACCATGGACTTACCAGGAAACTCAGTGGGGTTTACACTTGGATTCCATTGAGAAAACTTGAGTGCTCAACGCAATTCCACCATCGCATTTTCTCCATAATTTTACATCATAAAATAACGCATCAACCACATGCCTTATCCACGCATAGATTTTCTCTCAACCACACTTAGGATTCCTTAAATGCCCAATTAACCTCTCAAATGAGCAAGGCCAATGCCCTTGGCTCTGAAGGAAATCGAACACGAGGATTTCCATAAGTAGCGGAAAGATTATTCCAAATTACAATCATACATGAACTTTACAAATTACAGTCATAAACAAAAACATGCAGTTATGCATTCATTATAGAAATTACAGCATGATACTACAAATAATCAAGGAGAAATGCTACACATATTTGTAGACTCATCGCCAAGATCCTTGATCACAAACGCTCGAGTAGAGCAACCTCGAATGCTCGTCCAACATGACTGCTACACTGCACAAACACCTCGCCCTCAAACTTAGTGATTGCCTCGGTCACGAACACCCCAACAGCATGAACAGCCTCCACAGAACCTCAACGGTGTCGAGTTGAGTATGACACCACCAATAAGGCTACCTTGGTATTTAAGATGTGAGAATCCAGAGGGTGGGCTCTGTGTGGACTTGGTTTGAGGCAGAAGATGGAGGAAACAACAATAGTGTAAACGATTGAGAAAGTGGGAAAAGGCTGAACCTAGCGTATAGGTCGATGCCCAATCGTTTAGCAAAAGCTAAGCGATCGTTTAGCTCATCGCTTAGTTGCGTGTCTGTCACCTACAAACACTACACGATCGTTTAGCTCACTCCAAGTATCACTTAGTAAATCCTATTTACATGATAACTATCGTGAGATTCCGAGAGAGAAAAATATCAAGCTTACAAAACTTAACATTACTAAAATTAGCAAAACAATTTTCCTTTTATTTCATAGTTACCATGAAACCACCAATAACCTCCCACTAATTGGTTATTAGAGAAAAAGATTTAGTTATCCAATAATTAATATTATTATAAATATAAATGATAACCAACTTATCATACTACATTTATAACCTATAGTTTTGATATTTCATCTCATGAAACATATAAACCATAGCTTTTTTTTTTATTCCATGGTACTTAATGTAAATCTCATTTACATTAATCCTCCACTAGATGTATTTCATATATCGTACCGATCATATCATATATAATCAAATTACCTCTTGTTAATTTTAACATTTCAAATCAACACCAAGAACTAATCCTCAACTGAATCCATTGAGCTACCAAGGGGACCTTATGTACCTGTAGCTCGAAGCTCCAATGGTACGTGAATAACTGACTAAACTATTTAGTTACGGGATCCACTATCGATTAACTGCTAGGCACTCCACTAAAGACCAACAGTTCAACTTTCCTTACCACAGATATATTATTTCATCTTAACCAATCAGCAGTGCGACAACCCTTCACAGATCGCTCGTAAGTACAGCTCGGCCAATAACCGTTAAGTTGGGTTTTATGTCCTAAAACACGTGGTTTTGTAAACATTAGAACTTATTCTGAGAATTCAATAAAGTTGTTGTTGAATATATTGTTCTTTAGAAATCCAATAAACCTAAGTCCCTTAACTATTATATGTGTACTTGAACTTTATGCGGAGACATATAAGTGGGTCAGGTTCGAGTAAATAGTCAAAATGATCTATAATATATGAATAAGGTTGGGCACCTTATTCTGGTAACACTATTGGATGCATAGTTGGGAACATAGGGTGCAAGAGAAAATTCACTTCTACCCGATTAGGGTTAGTAGAGAGGTTGTTCCCTTCAAGTGCTGATTCTGAGTCTTGAAAAAGAGGTCTCATCCTCTCATTGGCCTGAGAGGGATTTGATTTGTTGATTGGATCACAAATGAATTGTTCATTAACGGATTAGTGGAACTTAAGGAACAAGAGGTAAATTCAAGGGTAAAACAGAGATTCGACCCAGCCGTTGTTGCGAGCAACCTGTGAAGGGTTAACTTACTAATCATGGTTATATCAAGTGGACATAATATATCTAAAGTGGGGGGAGTTTAGCTATGGATTTTAGTGGAATCACCCATTAGTTAACGAATGGAGGTTAGATCAGTCTAATGAGTTTAGTCGATTAATCCTGGATCGTTAGAGCCCATGATCTGTAGGTCCGCGAGATCCCCCTACTAGCTCGTAAATGGATAAGCTCTAGAATAGCATGATATGTTAAGTTGAAGTGTTCAAATTAGAATTAAATGAATTTGAAGAAATAATATTTAAATATGATTTAAATATTTGAAGATGAAATTGTGTTAAAAATTAATTTAATATTTGATGTTAAATTAATTAGAATTAATTAGAATTATTTAAATAATTATTTATTAATTTTATTAAAGAAAATTAATTTTGTAAAATTAATAATATTTTCAGTTTTTTTAAATAAAATTGATTTTTGAAATCAATTTTGATAAAAATTGAAAAAGAAAAGAGTTGGAAAAATTGATTCTCCATTTACTCCCTGAACTAGCTCACCAACAACCTACTTTAACTCTTCATTAACTCCAAGCATGAGGTGCATCTCATGCAGCAAGCTTCTTTACATGAATATTTGCAATATATAGAAGATTTTGGAGTGTTTTGAAAAGAGGGCAACCAAACAAAATTCTGAGAAAAAGTTGAGAGAAGAAGGGTGTTCTTCTACATGGTTGCTGTTGTGAGCTTCTCCAAATTCCCTTAATTTCAGCTTATTTTGAGTTCCACTACTCGATCTTGAGCTCCAAAAGGATAGTAGGGAAGATCTTGGGGTGGCCTAGACAAGATCCTATGGAGATTTGCAACTGAATCAAAGCTTAGAGGAAGTTCTTCAAAGGTATGTCATGAAACCCATTTTTTTCTGTTGAAGCATGCTTTCTTTTCTACCAAAATTAATGAATTAGAGTGCTTATGGATCCTGGTTTCTTCCATTGCACATTGGTACTTTCCAATAACTGGTATCAGAGCATCAATAAGTATTCAATTCAGTTTAATTTTGGTTTAGTAGGTGTTTTATATGAGAATTGAGGGCAATGTCTCCTCCAGTTATTGAGGGCAATGTCTAATCAACAATTGAGGGCATGCCTTTCTCTACTCTCTAATCAACAAGATATTGAGGGCAATGTCTCCTCCAGTGCCTTTCATCATTGTAATGGAAACATTTCCCTTTGTAGTGCTATCCTTTCCTTTCAATCTAGTAGGCTTCTTCTTCCCTTTCCCTTTACCTTTCTTCACAAGAATACTCTTATTCTTTAAAGAGGAAGCAACTTCAGGCTTGGAGGACATTCCTCTCTTCTTAGCAGAAGTAACATTTCCTTCTGACACCAAACCCTTTGTTCTCAACATTGTCTGGTAAGCCCGTAACTCATTCAGTAGAATAGTCAAATTTTATTCATTAATACATTCAAAATTTGTAGAAAACTCTTCGGAAGAGATTCTAGAATAAAACCAACTTGACTTCTCTCATCCATCATAGCACCGTTCACTTTAGCCATATTAAAGTGGACCATCATGTCTAGGACATGTTCACGAACATTGGTCCCCTCTTTCATGTGACTATTGTAAATGTATTTGAGCTAGGAATGGGAGGACATTCCTCCATTAAGATAAATCTCAAATCGTCTATCGTGAGTATTGAATTCAAATTTGATTTTCAGTTTACATAATTATCCCCAATCAGTTTGTCCAAAGCCGACTATATAATAGAACTCGTCATTCTGAAATTATAAACAAATTTTAGGAGGGAATTGCTTTTAAATCCAATCAAGTTTTAGCAAAGTGATAATGTACCCATAATCATTATTTTTGCAATGATACTTAAGTGATTTAAAACAAATGCTATCGTGGGGCAGTCAAGAATTCCTTTACAAAAACAAGACAGTTATTGACCAAATACTATCTCCAGAATAACTCATATTCCGATAGTCATTTAGTTATCGTTTTCGGTCAAGATCATTACTAACACTTAGTAAGTCCTTGTAAGTGTAGACCCGCCATTTCAGATCTTACAAAACGGTATGATTATGCCTCAAAATAGAAGACAATACCAGATGAAACTATAAGACCCTATTCATTTTACTGAAGCCTGGGTTGTTTCAAATCCTATTTTATAACCCTCTATAGGGACACCGCGTTAACGACTAGCTAGTGCCGCATGAAAAATGATAGCAGGCGCGATATAAGAATCTCATGGTTCAAACTAATGGAGGAGACCGTAGGACAATGTTAACACTTTCCTTCACCCACTTACTATGAACGACTTCCCCCATTCACCTTGTTATTGACCCATGCAAACACTTTCCGTATGGAGTAGTTGAGGTAAAATCGACAAGAAGCCGAGCATGGATCTCACGGTGTGAACTCTTGAGGACATGAGAGCTAATAACTTTTATTCTCCCACTGAAGTGTTCTAAATGTTCGGGTATATTTATACTTATCCTAAGTCTAGGTGGTTTATCCAAGTATAAAACTTATAAATGGATTTTAAACCTATGATGTCTAGGTGATAAACCATTTTTATTACCTTACATCGCTCACGAATGCTCATAAAACTGGTTACCAACGCTCAATTATTTGGCTATAATCCTCATATAGAAGGTGTTTCGTAGACCGTCAACTTAAATACCCCCAGCCTTCGACAGGATTATATAATGATTGAGTTTGTAACCCTAGTTTACAAGTTTAACGACCTATTTTAACTATTAAAACAAGTGGTTAACCTAAGTGAGCATGCAATTGTTCTTTGTTATGGATTTTAAACATCTAACCTAATTTTATAACAACTTACAAAATTTTAGACATGCTTAACATCCACAACATTCAACAAAGGTATCTAATATAACTATTATATTAAACAAAAGAAACCATAAGATACATATTATATATTATAACATTTTATAACATACTTTTAATGCATGTAGCATGCTTCCTATTGTGGGATTTTAAATCTACATGGCATGCTATATGCACATACAAGATTTATTTAATTATAACATACATCATATGCATAAATAATTAAACACTAACTGATATGGCTTTAGTTTTGGCAAAAACAAGGAAACAAAACCTAATTATTACAAATCAACTTCTAAACCGCTCCCGGACCGCGCGAACCGCTCCAAAACGAACTCAAGTAGCTTGAATTGAACCCAAACCGTCTGAACCGAACCAGCCAAGTCTGAATCAAACCAACCAAGAACCATTCGAAGCTGAACCGAACCAGACCACAAAATAACCGGTCGAACCGGCAACCCTCGCTCATGTTCAACATCCTACTAAGTCTCATCGTTTAGCAATGACGACCATCGTCTTGCACTTTACCTGATCGTTTAGTAAAGCTACACAATCGTGTAGTATTTTCCTTCTATCACATAGTGTCATCGTCTAGTACCGAAGGAAGCTACACGATCGCTTAGTGTTTCACATTATCGCACAGCTCCATCGTTTAGCACGGACAATTTACTACACGATCGTTTATCTAACGCATGAAGTCGATGAGTGGGAGTGTCCTGTGAAAATGAGTTGTGTGCAAGATTGGACCACTAAACCTATCACTCTTACTTTATAATGTTGTTTACAGTTTAAGACTGACTATTTCGAAGCGATGACCTAGGTAACTTAACCTTAATCCTGAGCTAACTATGAACTCCTGTTTGTTCGGGATTATCCTTTGATCTGCAATGGTGAGAGTAGACCAATTGCCTCTGCTCAATAAGCTTACCATTTTGCGGTTAAGACCGGATGAATAGCTGGGAACATAGAATGCAAGAGGGAATTCACTCCTACCCGATTAGGATTAGTAGAGAGGTTATTCCCTTCAAGTGCTGATTCTGGGTCTTGAACAAAAGACCTCACCCTCTCATTGCCCTGAGAGGGATTCGATTTGTTGATTGGATAAAAAATCAATTGTTCATTAGAGGATCTATGGAACTTAAAGAACAAGAGGTGATTTCAGGGGTAAAATAGAGATTCGACCCGCCGTTATTACGAGTAACCTGTGAAGGGTTAATTTACTAATCATGGTTATATCAAGTGGACATAATATATCTACAGTGAGGGGAGTTCAACTATGGGCTTTAGTGGAATCACCCATTAGTTAACGAGTGGAGGTTAGATCAGTCTAATGAGTTTAGCCGATTAATCTCGGATCGTTAGAGCCCATGATTTGTAGGTCTGCGAGGTCCCCTTACTAGCTCGTAAATGGATAAGTTCTAGAATAGCGTGATAAGTTAATTTGAAATGTTCAAATTAGAATTAAATGAATTTGGAGAAATAATATTTAAATATGATTTAAATATTTGAAGATGAAATTGTGTTAAAAATTAATTTAATATTTTATGTTAAATTAATTAGAATTATTTAAATTGTTTAAATAATTATTTATTAATTTTATTAAAG